>NC_080379.1:115430479-115730479 GCF_014773155.1 Arachis stenosperma
GGCATAGACACTAATGATCATAAGACACAAACATAAATAAACATAAGCATAGATATTCGAAAAACAGAAAAATAAAGAACAAGGAGATTAAAGAACGGGTCCACCTTAGTGATGGCGGCTTGTTCTTCCTCTTGAAGGTCTTATGGAGTGCTTGAGCTCCTCAATATCTCTTCCTTGTCTTTGTTGCTCCTCTCTCATGATTCTTTGATCTTCTCTAATTTCATGGAGGAGGATGGAATGTTCTTGGTGCTCCACCCTTAGTTGTCCCATGTTGGAACTCAATTCTCCTAGGGAGGTATTTAGTTGCTCCCAATAGTTTTGTGGAGGAAAGTGCATCCCTTGAGGTATCTCAGGGATTTCATGATGAGGAATTTCCTCTTATTTGCTCCATCCTCTTCTTAGTGATGGGCTTGAGGTCATGCCTTCTCAGTTGAACTGGCTTCCCTCTTGAATCTCTCTTCCATTGAGTGCCCTCTTCACAAATAACTGTGAGGACTTGGTCCAACCTTTGATCAAAGTTGACCCTTCTTGAGTTTGAAAGGGATCTCAGGGATCACTTTCTTCATGGCCACAACTTCATAGAAGTGGTCTTGATGCACCCTTGAGATGAATCTCTCCATCTCCCATTACTCTCGGAGGTGGAAGCTTTTGCCTTCCCTTTCCTCTTTCTAGAGGTTTCTCCGGCCTTGGATGCCATAAATGGTTATGGAAAAACAAAAAGCAATGCTTTTACCACACCAAACTTAAAAGGTTTTGCTCGTCCTCGAGCAAAAGAAGGAAGAAGAGAGTAGAAGAAGAAGAAATGAGGAAGAAGGGAATGGCTTTGTGTTCGGCCAAAGAGGGGGAGAAGTGGTGTTTAGGTGGTGTGAAAATGAAGGGGTGAAGAAGGGTTTATATAGGAGTGAGGGGAGGGGTAGGGTTCGGCCTTTATGGGTGGGTTTGGGAGGGAAAGTGGTTTGAATTTGAATGGTAGGGTAGGTGGGGTTTTATGAAGGATGGATGTGAGTGGTGAAGAGAAAGATGGGATTTGATAGGTGAAGGATTTTTGGGGAAGAGGTATTGAGGTGATTGGTGAATGGGTGAAGAAGAAGAGAGAGAGTGGTGGGTTGGTGGGGATCCTGTGGGGTCCACAGATCCTGAGGTGTCAAGGAAAAGTCATCCCTGCACCAAATGGCATGCAAAATCACGTTTTGAGCCAATTCTGGCGTTAAACGCCGGGCTGATGCCCCTTTCTAGCGTTTAACGCCAGGTTCTTGCCCTTTTCTGGCGTTTAACGCCAGTCTGGTGCCCCTTTCTGGCGTTAAACGCCCAGAATGGTGCCAGACTGGGCATTAAACGCCCACCTGCTAGTCTCACTGGTGTTTAAACGCTAGTAAGTTCTTCCTCCAGGGTGTGCTGTTTTTCTTTCTGTTTTCATTCTGTTTTTGCTTTTTCAATTGATTTTGTGACTTCTTATGATCATCAACCTACAAAAAAAAACATAAAATAACAAAAGAAAATAGATAAAATATAACATTGGGTTGCCTCCCAACAAGCGCTTCTTTAATGTCAGTAGCTTGACAGAGGGCTCTCATAGAGCCTCACAGATACTCAGAGCAATGTTGGAACCTCCCAACACCAAACTTAGAGTTTGAATGTGGGGGTTCAACACCAAACTTAGAGTTTGGTTGTGGCCTCCCAACACCAAACTTAGAGTTTGACTGTGGGGGCTCTGTTTGACTCTGATTTGAGAGAAGCTCTTCATGCTTCCTCTCCATGGTGACAGAGGGATATCCTTGAGCCTTAAACACAAAGGATTCTTCATTCACTTGAATGATCAGTTCACCTCTATCAACATCAATCACAACCTTTGCTGTGGCTAGGAAGGGTCTGCCAAGGATGATAGATTCATCCATGCATTTCCCAGTCTCTAGGACTATGAAATCAGCAGGGATGTAATGGTCTTCAATCTTTACCAAAACATCCTCTACAAGTCCATAAGCTTGTTTTCTTGAATTGTCTGCCATCTCTAGTGAGATTCTTGCAGCCTGCACCTCAAAGACCTTTAGCTTCTCCATTACAGAGAGAGGCATGAGGTTTACACTTGACCCTAAGTCACACAGGGCCTTCTTGAAGGTCATGGTGCCTATGGTACAAGGTATGGAAAACTTCCCAGGGTCTTGTCTCTTTTGAGGTAATTTCTGCCTAGACAAGTCATCCAGTTCTTTGGTGAGCAAAGGAGGTTCGTTCTCCCAAGTCTCATTTCCAAATAACTTGTCATTTAGCTTCATGATTGCTCCAAGGTATTTAGCAACTTGCTCTTCAGTGACATACTCATCCTCTTCAGAGGAAGAATACTCATCAGAGCTCATGAAAGGCAGAAGTAAGTCCAATGGAATCTCTATGGTCTCATTTTGAGCCTCAGATTCCCATGGTTCCTCATTGGGGAACTCATTGGAGGTCAGTGCACGCCCATTGAGGTCTTCCTCAGTGGTGTTCACTTCCTCTCCCTCCTCTCCAAATTTGGCCATGTTGATGACCTTGCACTCTCCTTTTGGATTTTCTTCTGTATTGCTTGGAAGAGTACTAGGAGGGAGTTCAGTAACTTTCTTGCTCAGCTGTCCCACTTGTGCCTCCAAATTCCTAATGGAAGACCTTGTCTCAGTCATGAAACTTTGAGTGGTTTTGATTAGATCAGAGACCATGGTTGCTAAGTCAGAGGTGTTCTGCTTAGAACTCTCTGTCTGTTGCTGAGAAGATGATGGAAAAGGCTTGCCATTGCTAAACCTGTTTCTTCCACCATTATTGTTGAAACCTTGTTGAGGTCTCTCTTGATTCTTCCATGAGAAATTTGGGTGATTTCTCCATGAAGAATTATAGGTGTTTCCATAGGGTTCTCCCAGGTAATTCACCTCTTCCATTGAAGGGTTCTCAGGATCATAGGCTTCTTCTTCAGATGAAGCATCCTTAGTACTGCTTGGTGCATTTTGCATTCCAGACAGACTTTGAGAAATCAAATTGACTTGTTGAGTCAATATCTTGTTCTGAGCCAAAATGGCATTCAGAGTATCAATCTCAAGAACTCCTTTCTTCTGATTTGTCCCATTGTTCACAGGATTCCTTTCAGAAGTGTACATGAATTGGTTATTTGCAACCATTTCAATTAGCTCTTGAGCCTCTGTAGGCGTCTTCTTCAGATGAAGAGACCCTCCAGCAGAGCTATCCAAAGACATCTTGGATAGTTCAGAGAGACCATCATAGAAAATACCTATGATGCTCCATTCAGAAAGCATGTCAGATGGACATTTTCTGATTACTTGTTTGTATCTTTCCCAAGCTTCATAGAGGGATTCTCCATCCTTCTGTCTGAAGGTTTGGACTTCCACTCTAAGCTTACTCAATTTTTGAGGTGGAAAGAACTTTGCCAAGAAGGCATTGACTAGCTTTTCCCATGAGTCCAGGCTTTCTTTAGGTTGTGAGTCCAACCATGTCCTAGCTTTGTCTCTTACAGCAAAAGGGAATAGCATAAGTCTGTAGACCTCAGGGTCAACCCCATTAGTCTTGACAGTGTCACAGATTTGCAAGAATTCAGCTAAGAACTGATGAGGATCTTCCAATGGAAGTCCATGGAACTTGCAATTCTGTTGCATTAGAGAAACTAATTGAGGCTTAAGCTCAAAGTTGTTTGCTCCAATGGCAGGGATAGAGATGCTTCTCCCATAGAAATCGGGAGTAGGTGCAGTAAAGTCACCCAACACCTTCCTTGCATTGTTGTTGTTGTTGTTTTCGGCTGCCATGTGTCCTTCTTCTTTGAAGAATTCGGTCAGGTCCTCTACAGAGAGTTGTGCCTTAGCTTCTCTTAGCTTTCGCTTCAAGGTCCTTTCAGGTTCAGGGTCAGCTTCAACAAGAATGCTTTTGTCTTTGCTCCTGCTCATATGAAAGAGAAGAGAACAAGAAAATATAGAATTCTCTATGTCACAGTATAGAGATTCCTTGAGGTGTCAGAAGAACAGAAAAATAGAAAGAAGAGGTAGAAAAATTCGAACTTAATTAGATAGAGTTCGAATTGTGCATTGAGAAGGAGTGATACTCCATAAATAGAAGGATGTGGGAAGAGAGGAAGAAATTTTCGAAAATCAAGTGAAATATTTTGAAAACATTTTTTTAAAAAAAATCTAATTAATTTTCGAAAATCAAGAGTGGGAAAGAAATCAAGTAATTTTTGAAAAAGATTTTTGAAATTAGAAATAAAAAAGATATGATTTGAAAACTATTTTGAAAAAGATGTGATTAAAAAGATATGATTGAAAAGATATGATTTTGAAAACAATTTAAAAAGATTTGATTTTAAAAATTAATGACTTGCCTAACAAGAAAAGATATGATTCAAACATTAAACCTTTCTCAACAGAAAAGGCAACATACTTAAAATGTTCAATCAAATCATTAATTGTTAGTAAGTATCCTTAAAAAGGGAAAGAAATTGATTTTGAAAACATTTGATTGAAAAGATATGATTTGAAAAAGATTTCATTTTGAAAAACTTTGAAAACTTGAAAAAAATTGATTTTGAAAACAAAATCCTCCCCCTTGTGCCATCCTGGCGTTAAATGCCCAGAATGGTGCACATTCTGGCGTTTAACGCCCAATGCACTACCTTTTTGGGCGTTAAACGCCCAACCAGGTACCCTGGCTGGCGTTTAAACGCCAGTCTGTCCTTCTTCACTGGGCGTTTTGAACGCCCAGCTTTTTCTGTGTAATTCCTCTGCTGCATGTTCTGAATCTTCAGTTCCCTGTACTATTGACTTGAAAATAGAACCAAGATCGAATAAACAAGGCATGCAAGACACCAAACTTAAAATTAGACACTAGACTCAAACAAGAAACATAAAATATTTTTGGTTTTTATGATTTTTATAATTTTTTTGTGCTTTTTTCGAAAATAAAGGTTTCAGAATTCTCAATTTGGATTCCAGGAATCATTGCAATGCTAGTCTAAGACTCCGGTCCAGGAATTAGACATGGCTTCACAGCCAGCCAAGCTTTCAAAGAAAGCTTCGGTCCAAAACACTAGACATGGCCAATGGCCAGCCAAGCCTTAGCAGATCATTGCTCCAATAGCAAGATTGATAGAAATCAACAAGCTATTGTGATGATCAGTTGAAACCTCGGTCCAATAAGATTAGACATGGCTTCTCAGCCAGCCAGACTTCAACAGATCATCATGAAACACTAGAATTTATTCTTAAGAACTCTGAAAAAAAATACCTAATCTAAGCAACAAGCTGAACCGTCAGTTGTCCATACTCAAAACAATCCCCGGCAACGGCGCCAAAAACTTGGTAGCGCGAAATCGTGATCACTACACAACTTTGCACAACTAACCAGCAAGTGCACTGGGTCGTCCAAGTAATACCTTACGTGAGTAAGGGTCGATCCCACGGAGATTGTTGGTATGAAGCAAGCTATGGTCACCTTGTAAATCTCAGTCAGGCAGACTCAAATGGGTATAGATGATGAATAAAACATAAAGATAAGGATAGAGATACTTATGTATATCATTGGTGAGAGCTTCAGATAAGCGTATGAAGATGCCTTCCCTTCCGTCTCTCTGCTTTCCTACTGTCTTCATCCAATCCTTCTTACTCCTTCCCATGGCAAGCTTATGCAAGGGTTTCACCATTGTCAATGGCTACCTCCCATCCTCTCAGTGGAAATGTTCAACGCACCCTGTCACGGCACGGCTATCCATCTGTCGGTTCTCGGTCAGGCCGGAATAGAATCCATTGATTCTTTTGCGTCTGTCACTAACGCCCCGCCTGCTAGGAGTTTGAAGCACGTTACAGTCATTCAATCATTGAATCCTACTCAGAATACCACAGACAAGGTTAGACCTTCCGGATTCTCTTGAATGCCGCCATCAGTTCTTGCCTATACCACGAAGATTCCGGTTAAAGAATCCAAGAGATATCCACCCAATCTAAGGTAGAACGGAGGTGGTTGTCAGTCACACGTTCATAGGTGAGAATGATGATGAGTGTCACGGATCATCACATTCATCAAGTTGAAGAACAAGTGATATCTTGGAACAAGAACAAGCAGAATTGAATAGAAGAACAATAGTAATTGCATTAATACTCGAGGTACAGCAGAGCTCCACACCTTAATCTATGGTGTGTAGAAACTCCACCATTGAAAATACATAAGAACAAGAGTGATCATTGGTTTCGGCCCCAGAGAGGGAACCAGAAGAACCAAGATGATAATACAATAGTAAAAGGTCCTACTTATAGGGAACTAGTAGCCTAAGAATTACAAAGATGAGTAAATAACATAAAAATCCACTTTTGGGCCCACTTGGTGTGTGCTTGGGCTGAGCAATGAAGCATTTTTCGTGTAGAGACTCTTCTTGGAGTTAAACGCCAGTTTTTATGCCAGTTTGGGCGTTTAACTCCCATTTTGGTGCCAGTTCCGGCGTTTAACGCTGGGAAATCTGAAGGTGACTTTTAACGCCGGTTTGGGCCATCAAATCTTGGGCAAAGTATGGACTATCATATATTGCTGGAAAGCCCAGGATGTCTACTTTCCAACGCCTTTGAGAGCGCGCCAATTGGGCTTCTGTAGCTCCAGAAAATCTATTTCGAGTGCAGGGAGGTCAGAATCCAACAGCATCTGCAGTCCTTTTCAGTCTCTGAATCAGATTTTTGCTCAGGTCCCTCAATTTCAGCCAGAAAATACCTGAAATCACAGAAAAACACACAAACTCATAGTAAAGTCCAGAAAAGTAAATTTTAGCTAAAAACTAAAAAAAATATACTAAAAACTAACTATATCCTACTGAAAACATACTAAAAACAATGCCAAAAAGCGTATAAATTATCCGCTCATCAACTAACTTCAATAATATCTTTTCAAAAATATCTTTTCAATCTTATCTTTTCAAAATTCATATCTTTTTATCATATCTTTTTATCATATCTTTTATATCATATCTTTTTCAAAATTTTATCTTTTTCAAAAATTTGATTTTAAAATATCTTTTCTAACTTCTTATCCTCTTATCTTTTCAAATTTGATTTTAATATCTTTTTCAACTAACTAATTAATTTTTTGTTTGTTTCTTATCTTTTTCAAAACCACCTAACTACTTTTTCCTCTCTAATTTTCGAAAATACCTCCCTCTTTTTCAAAAATTCTTTTTAATTAATTAATTGTTTTAAATTTTAATTTTAATTATATCTTATCTTTAATTTTCGAAAATCACTAACCCATTTTTCAAAATTATTTTCGAATTTCTATGCCCCTCATCTCTTTCTATTTATTTTATTTATTTACTAACATTTCTCTTCACCTCTCTTCATCTCCAATCACTGCCTCTATCCTCACCATTGTGATTGGATTCTCCACTTTTATTCCTTTCTTCTTCTACTAACAATAAGGAACCTCTTTACTGTGACATAGAGGATTCCTCTTTCTTTTCTTGTTCTCTTCTTCCCTATATGAGCAGGAACAAGGAAAAAGGCTTGAAAAAAAAAACTGGCGAAAAAAAATATAGAAAGAAAGAAAGAAAAAGCCATAGCCCAGTAGAAGAGCATTTGACTGCACATCAAGAAAGCATGAGAAATTCCCTCTTCAAGAAATCTCTGAGATACCTCAGGGGATACATGTTCCTCCACATAATTATTGGAAGCAACTAAGGATAGGAACACCAAAATCACTAGGGATCATGCAACAGAAGCAAGGAAGAGACATAAAGAAGCTCAAAAAGCACCATTGGATCTTCAAAGAAGGCGCCACCCTCACTCAGGTGGACTCATTCCTTGTTCTTATTTTCTCTGCTTTTTCGGTTTTTATCCCTCATGTTTATCTATATTTTATGTCTCTACTTCATGATCATTAGTATGTAGTAACTATGCCTTAAAGATTATGAATAATTCCATGAATCCTTCACCTCTCTTAAAAGAAAAATGTTTTAATTCAAAAGAACAAGAAGTACATGAATTTCAAATTTATCCTTGAATTTAGTTTAATTATATTGATGTGGTGACAATACTTTTTGTTTTCTGAATGAATGCTTGAACAGTGCATATGTCTTTTGATCTTGTTGTTCATGAATGTTAAAATTGTTGGCTCTTGAAAGAATGATGAACAAATAGAAATGTTATTGATGATCTGAAAAATCATGAAATTGATTCTTGAAGCAAGAAAAAGCAGTGAAAAAGAAGAAGCTTGTGAAAAAAAAATAATTGGCGAAAAAAAAATATTTTGAAAAAAAAAAAAAGAGAAAAAGCAAGCAGAAAAAGCCAATAGCCCTTAAAACCAAAAGGCAAGGGTAAAAAGGATCCAAAGCAAAAGAGTGTGCTTAAGAGCTCTGGACACCACTAACTGGGGACTCTAGCAAAGCTGAGTCACAATCTGAAAAGGTTCACCCAGTTATGTGTCTGTGGCATTTATGTATCCGGTGGTAATACTGGAAAAAAAAGTGCTTAGGGCCACGGCCAAGTCTCATAAGTAGCTGTGTTCAAGAATCAACATGCTTAACTAGGAAAGTCAATAACACTATCCGAAAGTCTAAGTTCCTAGAGAAGCCAATCATTCTAAACTTCAAAGGAAAAAGTGAGATGCCAAAACTGTTCAGAAGCAAAAAGCTACAAGTCCCGCTCATCTAATTATAATTAATATTCATTGATATTCTGGAATTTATAGTATATTCTCTTCTTTTTATCCTATTTGATTTTCAGTTGCTTGGGGACAAGCAACAATTTAAGTTTGGTGTTGTGATGAGCGGATAATTTATACGCTTTTTGGCATTGTTTTTAGGTAGTTTTTAGTAAGTTCAAGCTACTTTTAGGGATGTTTTCATTAGTTTTCATGTTAAATTCACATTTCTGGACTTTACTATGAGTTTGTGTGTTTTTCTGTGATTTCAGGTAATTTCTGGCTGAAATTGAGGGACTTGAGCAAAACTCTGAAAAAGGCTGACAAAAAGGACTGCTGATGCTGTTGGAATCTGACCTCCCTGCATTCAAAATGAATTTTCTGGAGCTACAGAACTCCAAATGGCGCGCTCTCAACGGCGTGGGAAAGTAGACATCCAGATCTTTCCAGCAATATATAATAGTCCATACTTTATTCGGAATTTGATGACGTAACTTGGCGTTGAACGCCAAGTACATGTTGCTGTCTGGAGTTAAACGCCAGAAAAACGTCATGATCCGGAGTTGAACGCCCAAAACACGTCATAACTCGGAATTCAACTCCAAGAGAAGCCTCAGCTCGTGGATTGATCAAGCTTAGCCCAAGCATACACCAAGTGGGCCCCGGAAGTGGATTTATGCATCAATTACTTACTCATGTAAACCCTAGGAGCTAGTTTATTATAAATAGAACTTTTTACTATCATAATCGCATCCTGGATTGTATTTTGAATCCTGTGATCACGTTTTGGGGGCTGGCTATTCGGCCATGCCTGAACCTTTCACTTATGTATTTTCAACGGTGGAGTTTCTGCACACCATAGATTAAGGGTGTGGAGCTCTGCTGTACCTCAAGTTTCAATACAATTACTATTACTTTCTATTCAATTCTCTTTTATTCTTATTCCAAGATATACGTTGCACTTCAACTTGATGAATGTGATGATCCGTGACACTCATCATCATTCTCACCTATGAACGCGCATGATTGACAACCACTTCCGTTCTACCTTAGGCCGGGCGCATATCTCTTAGATTCCCCAACAGAATCTTCGTGGTATAAGCTAGATAGATGGTGGCATTCATGAGGATCCGGAAAGTCTAAACCTTGTCTGTGGTATTCCGAGTAGAATTCTGGGATTGAATGACTGTGACGAGCTTCAAACTCGCGATTGCTGGGCGTGATGACAAGCGCAAAAGGATCAATGGATCCTATTCCAACATGATCGAGAACCAACAGCTGATTAGCCGTGCTGTGACAGAGCATAGGAACGTTTTCACTGAGAGGATGGGATGTAGCCACTGACAACGGTGATGCCCTACATACAGCTTGCCATGGAAAGGAGTAAGAAGGATTGGATGAATGTAATAGGAAAGTAGAGATTCAAGAGGAGCACAGCATCTCCATACACTTATCTGAAATTTCCACTATTAATTTACATAAGTATCTCTATCCTATTTTATTTTCTGTTTATTTTTATTAATCATATTTGATTTTCTAAATTCCATAATTTTATCCTCCTGACTGGGATTTACAAGATGACCATAGCTTGCTTCATACCAACAATCTCTGTGGGATCGACCTTACTCACGTAAGGTATTACTTGGACGACCCAGTACACTTGCTGGTTAGTTGAACGGAGTTGTGAAGAATGTATGTAAGCCGTAGTATTGTGCACCAAGTTTTTGGAGCCATTACCGAGGATTATTCGAGGTTTGTGAAAGTATAAGTCACAATTTCGTCCACCAATCAACCTCCCCGCACTTAAATCCTAGCATGTCCTCATGCTTAGAGAAGTGCAAAAGAAACTCAGAAGACCGAGGGATCATAAGAATATAAGACTCATGAAGTGCAACCTACCTATATGAATGCAACTATGACTAGTGCTATTATCTACTTGGTTAGGAACAAATCAACCTTCCTATGATATATGCGAGCACATGGGACACGATGGTGGTCAATGTATAGGACTTGCCAATTTTTAAGCATCAAATGCAATATATGCAACTTTTGCATGAGGAATGCTCGTGAGAGCCGGAAATCAAGGAATTGAGCATCGAACCCCCACCGGAGGTGTTTACACTCTAGTCGCTCGGTGTTTGGGGTTGATTCACTCAATTCTCCCCTAATCATGCTTTCCAAGATTTGTTTTTCTTCTAACAATCAACAATTATTCAATGCATGCATACAATTATCACGAGGTCTTTTCTTTAGGTTGTAGTGGGGCTAGGGTTAAGGTAGGATGTATATTTGGTCAAGTGAGCTTGAAATTTGAATCTTTGATAGGCTTAGACTTCCCACCTAACCTATGACATCCTATACAATTAAGTTCTAACCTAACTACCCATTCTTCACCTTTCCACATACTCATGCATTCCCTTTTCATTTCACAACACATATGCATTGACTTTTATTTAAGCATTACTTTGGGGCATTTTGTCCCCTTTTTCTATTTCTTTCTTTTCTTCTCTTTTTCTCTTTTTCTATGTAATTTTTTTTCATATTGTTTTTCTCTCTTTTTTCTTTTCTTTTCTTTTCTTTTCTTTTTTTTTTCATATGTACAAGAGCATCAATGCATAAGGTTTTACAATTGATCAACACATGAGCATGTACCCAATTTCCAGTAATTTTAATAAAAATACAAAACTACCCTTTTATTCACCTGATGTTCCAAGGTTCCCACACTTGAATGATACTCACACACACTTGCCTAAGCTTAATCAAAGATCCAAATTAAGGAGATTTATTGTTTTTCGCTTCAAGGCTTGCAATGTGCTAAATTAAGAACAAAGTGGGTTAATCGTTGGCTCAAATTTGGCTAACAAAGGAAGATAAAAGGTAAGGCCATTTGGGTAAGTGAGCTAATGAAATGACGGCCTCAATCATATAAATGCATGAATACACAAAATAATGGACATAAAGAATCAAACAAATCAAAGATTACAATCATAGGAAGAGAATAATGCACACAAGAAGGAAAATAAGTGGTTATAAGATGTAACCATGCAATTAGGCTGAAAACTCACTAGCTTGTGTTCTTAACTCTAAATCCATGTTCCAAAATATAATTCTTCATGCAAATTTGGCATCAAAGTATTTAAAATTGGCAATGCCACGGTTGCCCCAAAGTGTTGATTTCCTAAGAAAGAGTTTCATTGTTCCAACCAAGTATTATGCGAATGGTGTCAACTAAGACCTAATCATGCAACCTATCCTAATTACCAGGGAGTTCAAGGAACAAGAATTTATTCGGATGTTACCTACGGAGATCGGTCGGTCGACCTCCCCACACTTAAAACTTAGCACGGTCCTCCGTGCTATAGGTTAGGCGCAATGGGTGGTCGATTCCCGAGTGTCCCTCATCTCCAATGTCATCGCTATCTCCGCTTGAAGTTGCGGTGGATGTGGAGATATCTGGTTCCTCCATAGGTGGGGTGACTACGCTCAGAAGTCTCTTCACATGAGCATATCGGCGTTGGTTACGCCGCTCATAACGGTCTAACTTCTTGTGAAGGTCTTCAAGGCGTTGGGTGGCTGATTTTTGTGGTGTAGATGATGTGGTAGTGTTGCGAGTTGGTGTGGGTAGTCCAATGTCCTTGGTGAATTCCGGAGGCTTGAGGCACCTCTTGGTCGGAATAACATCGCCTTCGACCGGAATTGAGGTTCTCCTATCCTTAGCCTCTCGGTTGACGCCGGCCTTTGCAACTAATTCAGTCACCATAGCGGGGAACGGTAGATTTCCCTTGGCATGAATGCGCCCCATGGATTGGCGAATGGCATGCGAAATGTCGACCGGTTTCTCGGTTAAGATGCACCATATCAATAAGGCAAGCTCGGCGGTAATGGATGACCCATGGGTGCTTGGGAGCACGTAGTGAGCTAGAATTTGGGCCCATGCCGTGGCTTTTTGAGTGAGGTGGCGGACATCTAAACCCTTTGGTCTTTGCTTTATGGTCCCCCGAATCCAATATGCGTCAGGTAAAGCAATTACGCGGAGGATCGCGCTCCAATCGAACGCACGGTCATCGCATGTAGCCAAGACTTCTTGGTAGGCATCATAACCATCCGTCAACGGCCCAATCCCAAGGACTTCTCGGATGGTTTCCACTGTGACCGACACTTGCTTTCGGCGCACAAATATTGATGTGAGAAGGGGTGAGTGGTAGTTGGAGTAGAATTCCACCACCCATGAGAGATTGGCCTCCTTTGGTTGCCTCAAGAGGAACCTCCATTGCCTCCGGTCAATGTGTGGCATCACAATCGGATTGAGGTGAGCCGGTAGGACTAGAAGGGGCTCCGAGTGATAATTCCTCTCAATCATTCTTGAGTAAACAAGTTCGCAATAACGGTTGGAGAACTTGTTTAAATCCTTTGGAGGGTTATCCTTCTCTAGAACATCAACGGGGCCCTTAGTCTTCTTTAAGAGTAGCTTGGCCGTTAGTTCTTGGCGCGCTTTATTGGAAGCTGGCTTCTTCGGGGCTTTCCCTTTGTTCTTTTTGATGACCATCCTGTGATAGCAAAGAAAGGGGATAACATCAAACCCAAAGAAGTGTAATTAAATGTGATTATGCAATGAAAAGTTATGCCATAGAATATGGGTATCATTATTACATGACAGTTGCAACATGTAACTAAGATAAAATGTGAAGAGCAAGGCAAATTATTTGCATGTGGTACAAGGGTAGTTTAAGCATGCAAGTAAGAAGCATGAGAAGCATACACCCTTAAAGACCACAAGTGGAAAGCAAGTTAAGAAAAGGTGAGTGAATGGATTGGAGAATGTGGGGATGCACGCAAAAGTGATTAGTTGAGAGGCAATTTGGTCAAAATGAGCTCAAAACTCAAGTATGCCTTTCGTCGAACACTTGGCGTGCATCCTTTTTGTAGTATGTGATTAGAAGAAGGTGAAAGCAATGTAACATTCCACAATCCATTATTAATGACTACAGTGCACAGTGGTTGTAAGAAAATCAAGCAACACATCTCATCTATCAATGCAAGAGAGGTTAGGACCCAAATGCCTATGAAGAGTTAAATGGAAAAAGAAAACAAAAACACCTTAAAGAAGTAACTAAAAAGAGGGAGGAGAAAAGGAAAGAGGCTACCTAAAAGAAAATGAAACTAAATGATTAAGAGTCAAAAGAGATAGGTGGAGTAAGAGGGTAGCTTAGTATAGTACCTTGAGAGATGGAAGAGGATATGGAAGAAGAAGTTGTAGAGTGGAGTGATGGAGAGTGGAGGGGTAATGTGGGGCCACCGGAGGTAGGTGGTAGGAGGTGGATGAGGTTGATTGGGAGAAGAAATGGTAGTGGGTGGATGGGTAGTAGAAGGAATGAGAAGAAGAGGGAAAGAGGAAGAAGAATGAAGGGGGCAAGTATGCTCCCTCTTAAGTTGGCGACGATCACCCGCGCGTGCGCGCACGGTGCGCGCTCGCGCAAGGGAGCGAGGTGGAGTGGGGGCGCGTGCGCGTACGTTGCGCGCACGCGCCCATGCACTTGGGCTTGCAGCATAGGGGTGGCATAGAGGTGGCACAACTCTCTGGACGAGGTACCAGAAGTTGGCTGCAGGGTTGTTGGCACGCGCGCGCACGGTGCGCGCACGCGTCAACGTGGTTATGCCCCAGGCATGAGATGGGCCTGGGGTGGGCCTAACTCTCTGTGGAGTGGCCTAGAGGAGGGTGCAAAACAAGGGGCGTGTGCGCGGCCTAGGCGCGCGCGCGCACCTTGCGTTGTTAGTGTATGGACGCGGGCGCGCCAGGTGCGCGCACGCGGCAGAAGTGCTGGGCCGGTGGCTTAGTGCGGGCCCGAGAGTGGCTTAACTCTCTGGTATATGTACCAGGAGTGCAACAAGGTGATCGACGCGGACGCGCATGGTACGCTAGCGCGTCGATCTACAGATTTCGCCCAAGCGCGCGTACGAGCCATGTGCGCGCGCGCGCGAGTGGCCTATGCTTCAGGCATGGTGCTGGCATGGTGTGGGCGTAACTCTCGGGAAAATGTATGGAGGGGTGTTTTTCGCAACCCACGTGTCCGCGCACGGTGCGCGTCCGCATGGGTGGTCGTCAAATGCCTCAAGGGCGCGCACGCGCCAGGTGCGCGCACGCGCAGAAGGGTGCCTTTTCAAAATTTTGCATACTTTTGCACCACTTATAGCATTCCAACCCTCCAGACAGCCACTTAAGCACTAAAGAAGGGCGTTTTAACTTGATAAACTACCAATGAACTTAACAAATGAAGCAGAATTAGAATTGTAGTATAGCTAGCAAACATGAAGTCAAGTGTTAAGCAAGTGTCAATCAAAGAATGATGCAATGGCTTTGTACAAAGGAAGATCTTACCATGGTGGGGTGTCTCCCACCTAGCACTTTTGTTTACCGTCCTTAAGTTGGGCTTTCAATAGCTCAAAGTTCTTGTTCAAGAGGTGCATCCCTCAAGAGGAACACTTCAAATTCCTTGGAGTTCTTTCTTTGCTCACCATGATACAATTTGAGACGGTGCCCGTTTACCTTGAAAATGTCCGGACTTGATGGGTGGCGCAAGTGGTAGACCCCATAAGGTTCTACTTTCTCCACTTGGTAGGGTCCATCCCACCTTGATCTAAGCTTTCCGGGTAGTAATCTCAACCTTGAGTTGTAGAGAAGGACTAGTTCACCGTGTCGGAATTCCCTTCTCCTAATGTTCTTGTCATGGATGGCTTTCATCTTTTCCTTGTAAAGTCTAGAGTTGTCATAAGCTTCTAATCTCAAGCATTCCAATTCCGCTAATTGAAGCTTCCTCTCTACTCCGGCTCCACCCAAGCTCATATTACATCCCTTTATGACCCAATAAGCTTTGTGTTCGATTTCTACCGGTAAGTGGCATGCTTTACCATATACAAGCCTAAAGGGGCTCATGCCGATAGGTGTCTTGTAAGCTGTTCGATAAGCCCAAAGTGCATCGGAGAGTTTAGTGCTCCAATCCTTCCGGTTCGGCTTCATAATCCTTTCCAACACATGTTTGATTTCCCGGTTAGAAACTTCGGCTTGACCATTTGTCTGAGGGTGGTAAGCCGTGGCGACTTTGTGTATGATGCCATACTTTCTCATGAGGCCGTCCATTTTTTTGTTGCAAAAGTGGGATCCTTGGTCACTTATGATTGCTCTTGGAGAGCCAAAGCGACAAATGATATTGTTCCTCACAAAAGAATAAACAACATGAGCGTCATCCGTTCGGGTGGGGATCACCTCCACCCATTTTGACACATAATCGACGGCTAACAAGATGTAGAGAAAGCCATTGGAATTTGGGAATGGTCCCATGAAGTCGATTCCCCATACATCAAAGATTTCACAAAAAAGCATATTTTGTTCGGGGATTTCGTCCTTCTTAGAGATATTTCCAAATCGAATGCATTGGGGACAAGATTTGCAATGGAGAGAAGAATCTTTGAGAAGGTGGTGGACGAAATTGTGATCCATATTCTTTGTATTTGTATGAAATCATTATTATGGCACCAGTTGAATTCACAACTCCGTTTAACTAACCAGCAAGTGTACTGGGTCGTCCAAGTAATAAACCTTACGTGAGTAAGGGTCGATCCCACAGAGATTGTTGGTATGAAGCAAGCTATGGTCACCTTGTAAATCTCAGTTAGGCAGATTAAATTGGTTTATGGTTTCGAAAATTAATAATAAAATAGAAATAATAAAAGGGATAGAATACTTATGCAGATTCATTGGTGGGAATTTCAGATAAGCGAATGGAGATACTGTATGGCTCAAGAACGCCTACTTTCCTATTGCTTCAACTCAATCCTTCTTACTCCTTTCCATAGCAAGCTGTGTATAGGGGTTCACCGTTCGACGATGGCTACTTTGTATCCTCTCTGGAAAATGGTCCTCTGCGCTGTCACTCGCATGGCTAATCGTCTGGAGGCATCACACTGGCCGAAGGCTACATCCCATCCTCGCAGTGAAAACTACGCTCACGCGCTCTATCACAGCACAACTAATCACTGGTTGGTTCCCGCTCCTGCTGGAATAAAATCCCTTGATTCTTTTGCGTCTGTCACTAATGCCCAGCACTTGCGAGTCTGAAGCACGTCACAGTCATTCATTACCGGAATCCTACTCGGATACCACAGACAAGGTTAGACTTTCCGGATTCCCAGGATCCTACTCGGAATACCACAGACAAGGTTAGACTTTCCGGATCCTCATGAATGCCGCCATCTATCTAGCTTATACCACGAAGATTCTGTTGGGGAATCTAAGAGATACACATTCAAGCTCGGTTGCATGTAGAACGGAGGTGGTTGTCAATCACGCGCGTTCATAGGTGAGAATGATGATGAGCGTCACATAATCATCACATTCATCATGTTCTTGGGTGCGAATGAATATCTTTTAATAAGAATAAGAGAGAATTGAATAAAAAGTAATAGTAATTTGTATTGAAACTTGAGGTACAGCAGAGCTCCACACCCTTAATCTATGGTGTGCAAAAACTCCACCGTTGAAAATACATAAGTAAAAGGTTCAGGCATGGCCGAATGGCCAGCCCCCTTGAGTGATCAAGTGACCAAATAATCAAAGGCTAAACAGTCAAGAGATTAAACTGTCAAAAGATGTCTAATACAATAGTAACTTATCCTATTTATACTAGACTAGCTACTAGGGTTTACATGAGTAAGTAATTGATGCATAAATCCACTTCCGGGGCCCACTTGGTGTATGCTTGGGCTGAGCTTGATCTATCCACGAGCTGAGGCTTCTCTTGGAGTTGAACTCTGAGTTATGACGTGTTTTGGGCGTTCAACTCCGGATCATGACGTTTTTCTGGCGTTTAACTCCAGACAGCAGCATGTACTTGGCGTTCAACGCCAAGTTACGTCATCAATTTCCGAATAAAGTATGGACTATTATATATTGCTGGAAAGCTCTGGATGTCTACTTTCCAACGCCGTTGAGAGCGCGCCATTTGGAGTTCTGTAGCTCCAGAAAATCCATTTTGAGTGCAGGGAGGTCAGATTCCAACAGCATCAGCAGTCCTTTTGTCAGCCTTTTTCAGAGTTTTGCTCAATTCCCTCAATTTCAGCCAGAATTTACCTGAAATCATAGAAAAACACAAAAACTCATAGTAAAGTCCAGAAATGTGAATTTAACATAAAAACTAATGAAAACATCCATAAAAGTAGCTTGAACTTACTAAAAACTACCTAAAAACAATGCCAAAAAGCGTATAAATTATCCGCTCATCAGAAGGGTTGGCCACCAAAATCCGCAATCAAGGACGTTTCTTGCCATTCTTTGGGGGCCGTAGTGGCCACCTCCTTCGGAAGCATGGCAAGCGTCCAAGATTGCTTGGAATTCGGTTTGAGGTATGCACCGTCGCACTATTTGGTCCGCTCCATACCTCCACAAATAGGGATCATCCCAAAGATAGTATTTGGATTCGCTTTTCAGCTTATCCTTTTGGTGTTTGTTGAGATTGGGAGGAAAAGTGCGTGAAACCAAGTAGTTTGCTATTGGTGCATACCAAGGAACTACTTCCGAGATTGCGTGCAAAGCATCTAAAGGAAATGAGTCATTGATAGGAGTGGTGTCGCCTTTTGTGTGTTCGAGGCGACTTAGATGGTCCGCCACTAGGTTTTGGGAACCACTCCTATCCTTGATCTCCAAGTCAAACTCTTGTAACAAAAGCACCCAACGAATTAATCTCGGTTTTGATTCCTTTTTGGCCAACAAATACTTTAGTGCCGCGTGATCCGAGTACACTACAACCTTGGAACCAAGAAGATAGGCTCAGAACTTGTCCAAAGCAAAAACAATAGCTAGGAGTTCCTTTTCGGTAGTAGTGTAGTTGGATTGGGCTCTGTCTAGTGTTTTGGAAGCATAAGCTATGATATAGGAAATCTTACCCTCGCGTTGTGCTAACGCGGCTCCTATTGCATAATTCGAAGCATCACACATGATTTCAAATGGTTGAGTCCAATTTGGTCCTCGCACAATAGGAGCTTGTGTCAATGCTACTTTAAGTTTGTCATATGCTTCCATACATTCCTTGCTCAGCTCAAATTCAGTGTCCTTTTGTAGTAGTCGAGAGAGAGGTATAGGGCCACCTTGCTAAAGTCTTTGATGAATCTCCGGTAGAATCCTGCATGTCCAAGAAAAGAGCGGACTTCCCTCTCGGAGGAGGGGTAAGGTAAAATAGATATGACATTTATTTTTGCCGGATCTACGGAGATGCCTTCTTTTGAGACTATGTGTCCCAAAACAATACCTTGTTTGACCATAAAATGACATTTTTCAAAATTTAAGACAAGGTTTGTTTTGGTGCATCTCTCTAAGACTTTTTCAAGGTTACCTAAGCAATGCTCAAATGAATCACCGTACACACTAAAGTCGTCCATGAAAACTTCCATGCATTGCTCTAGAAAGTCCGCAAATAAGCTCATCATGCATCTTTGAAACGTTGCCAGTGCATTGCATAGGCCAAACGGCATACGCTTGTAAGCATACGTTCCAAAGGGGCAAGTAAATGTGGTTTTTTCTTGGTCCTCTAGAGCAATGTGAATTTGGAAGTATCCGGAGTAACCATCAAGAAAGCAATAATATGATTTACCGGCTAATCGATCAAGCATTTGATCAATGAATGGTAGTGGGAAGTGATCTTTTCTTGTGGCCGCATTCAACCTTCGGTAGTCTATGCATACTCTCCAAGAATTTTGCACTCTTGTTGCTATAAGTTCACCACTTTCGTTTTTGATTGTTGTCACCCCGGACTTCTTTGGCACTACTTGGATCGGGCTTACCCACTCGCTATCCGAGATAGGATAGATGATGTCCGCTTCAAGTAGCTTAGTGACTTCTTTTTTTACTACCTCAAGAATGGTTGGATTAAGTCTCCTTTGAGGTTGTCAGACCGGTCTTGCTCCTTCTTCAAGAAATATGCGGTGCTCGCATACTTGGGGGCTTATTCCCACTAAATCCGCCAAACTCCACCCAATTGCCCTTTTGTTTTTCCTCAATACATCTAGCAATTTTTCTTCTTGTTGAGGGGTTAACTCTTTTGCAATTATCACGGGGAGCTTTTGGGCTTCATCGAGATATGAGTACCTTAAGTGGGGTGGTAGTGGCTTCAATTCCATCTTTTTATCATTCTTTAAAGTTTGAGTTTCCGGATGGTTTGTGTGGTGTGTGGTGTCTAGTTTGCTTGGTCCTTCATTTGCTTCTTCAACCATGTACTTCTCATCTAACTTTGCAAGGTGCACTTCGGCAACCATGTTGTCAATTGGGTCACACCGAAATAGAGAGTGATTCTCCGGAGGATGCTTCATTGCTTCTTCTAGGCTAAAACTTACAATTCTCCCATTTATTTCAAATGAGTAGGTCCCCGAGTAGGCATCTAGCTTAAATCTAGAAGTTCTAAAAAATGGTCTTCCAAGTAGGATAGATGATGCTCTCTCGGTCTCGCTTGATGGCATTTCAAGGACATAGAAGTCAATCGGAAACACCAACCCTTTGATATTCACCAATACGTCTTTCGCAACACCCGTCACGGTTATTATGCTTTTATCCGCTAGGACAAATCTTGCCGTCGACCTTTTTAGTGGTGGCAATTTCAATACCCGGTAGACGGAGAGCGGCATGATGCTAACACATGCTCCGAGGTCACACATACAATCTATAAATTGAACTTCATTAACGGTGCAAGTGACCATACAAGGGCACGGATCATCACATTTCTCGGGCAATGCTCCCATTAAAGCGGAAATAGAACTCCCCAATGGGATGGTTTCCAATTCAAGAATTCTATCCTTGTTCATGCATAGATCTTTAAGGAATTTTGCATATCTAGGAACTTGATGGATAGCATCAAAGAGGGGGATGGTTACCTCAACTTTCTTGAACATTTCTACCATTTTGGGGTCGAGTTCTATGCACTTTCTAGCTTTCTTTGCAAGTGTTGGAAATGGGAGTGGTTGAGCAATTTCTTCTTCCAAGGTTCTCTTGGCCTTGGGGGTCTCCTTTGTTGGTTAGGCTTCATCCTCAACTATGACTTGTGGTGTCTCCTCTTCCACTACCTCTTCTATATCTATTCTCTTCTCCTCTTGGGCGGTTATGATGGGATTTGAGTCCTTTGCTTCCTTCTCTTTTAGTTGTGTTCCAAATCTAAGGGTGATGGCATTGATGCCCCCCTTAGGATTTGGTTGAGGTTGAGAGGGAATGACGCTTTGGATTGGGGGTTGAGGAGTGGGATTTGATGGTGTATCCATGCGTGCAAGAAGAGCTTGTAGTGTAGAGGTGAGGCTGGTGAGACCGGAAGCAAGTGTGTTTTGTAGTTCCTTTTGGCCTTGGATAATGGTCCGGAGTGTTTCTTCTTGGTTGGAGGGGGTGGTTGCATATGTGAGTTGAGGGGTTTGTGATTGGTTGGGTGGTGGTCTTTGATGTGGTGGTTGGTATGTTTGGTAGTTTCTTTGTGGGTTTTGTTGGTTGTATGGTTGATTTTGTGAGTTATATGGTCGGTTTTGTGAGAAATTTTGTGAGTTGTTGCTCCATCTTTGACCTCCTCCATTGTTGTTGTTATCCCTATTCCCTTGTTGATGATTGTCTCTCCAATTTTGATTATGGTATCCACTCCCTTGATTGTAGCTTCCTCCTTGATAAGGGTGCCCTTGGTTAGGATTACCGCCTCGGTAGTACCCTTGATTAGGGCGGTCATAGAAATTATGGGTAGCCGCCAAGGTGTTATCTTCTTGAAGGCTCGGACACTCATCCGTGTAGTGGGAGTAGCAAGAACAAATGCCACACACTTTTTGAGGAACCAATTGTTGGTTGTGTTGTTGAGGTGGTGGAGAGTGTTGTTGGTATGATTGAGGTTGTTGTGGTTGTTGTTGGTTCAATTGGAGTTGCCTCAAGATGGATGTCATCTCGCTCAAGGATTGAGTTAGAGCGGTGGTTTCACTACTAGTTGATACCTCATTCACGGTTCTTGGGCGGTTGACTCTTCGTCTCATATGTTGATTGGATTCGGCTAAGTCAATGATAAGTTGCCATGCCTCCTCCGCTGTTTTATATTTGAACAAAGAACCATTGCTAGAGGTGTCCAAGAGAGTTCTATCTTGCTCTCGCATCCCTTGACATATGTATCCAAGCAATACTTGAGTGTCAATCATGTGATTAGGGCATGCGTCTAGTAGCTTGCGAAACCGTTCCCAATACTCGTATAGTGGTTGTGTCTCACCTTGCACAATACAAGACATTTCCTTCCTTAGCCTATCCATCTTCTCCGGGGGCAAGAATCTATCCAAGAATCCTCTTCTAAGTAAGTCCCAATCGGAGGTGACTTCACTAGATAGAGTGTAGAACCATTCTTTAGCCTTGTCCTCAAGAGAGAAAGGGAAAGCAAACAATCATATAGCAACTTCATCGGATCCTTCCCGTCTAGTAGTTGAGCATATACGATGAAAGTCCTTGAGATGTCGAATAGGGTCTTGTGCGGGAAGCCCATGAAACTTGGGTAGGAGGTTGATCAAAGCGGTCTTTAATTCAAAGTTTGCGTTCAAGTTGGGGTGAGTTACATGAAGGGGTTGAAGGACATAATCCAGTGCACCCGCTTCCTTGATGGTAACTCTCCTCGGAGCATCCATGGTGTTAGTACCTAAAACAAAAGAAGAGTTGTTAGTGATATTGATGGAAGTATGACTAATGCCTTCCTTGAGTGACGGTTCAATGTTCACTTTTAGTAAGGTGGTTGAGGTGGTGAAAACCTCTTCACCTTTCCCAAACTTTAGCTGCCTCCGAGCTTGTCTAATATGAAACAAAGTTCGTTCTATTTCCGGATCAAAGGGGACTAAGCTCGGATTCGGTTGTGAACGCGTCATGCAATGAAGGGAAAATGAGATTCATGGTAACGATGAGGGGTTAGTCACTTTGAACAATTTACAATGAAATGCAACTATGTACATATATACACACTTATTCCAAACAATAACATGGCACACTAAGCAAAATCCCCGGCAACGGCGCCATTTTGATAAACGAAATTCGGCATGCCGATTTAGAATTCAATGATGAATATGATCGTGAGTATAGTCTAATCGACACTTAAATTCCGTACCAAACAATCCTACAATCTATAACCGAGAGTACTAGTCTCCCAAGTCGTCCTCCCTTGGAATTGCCAAAGTGTGCATCTTATTGATTAGAAAGCCTTGTTAGGATTCTTTGAAGGTTTTAGCAAAGTAATAGGAAACAAACAATCTATCATTAAAAGACTTGGCTTAGGGTTGGCATTAGAATTTCTATCCTTATAGTTCCTTCAATGATGACAACAATTAGGCCTTGCCTCATTTAGTTATCCCCTAGGTATAGAGGAAAGTCAAATGAAAATAGTCAACTTGAGTCACAAGTCCTAGCTTCACCTCATGGGAATCTAGCGTTAGTGCACTCCAAGTCAATTAGCAATCCCTAATTCCAAATCAACAATTGACACAACTATTCAACTTCTTCTAATGGCCCAAACCCTATGCCAAGTAAGAAATTTCTACTCCATGGCTAGTGTTGACATTTTATCAAACATTTGATGAGCAAGAATGAAAGTTGTTCCGAGGGTTACCTGAAACGTGTAGCTCGGTCGTCTGGAGAGGCCCGAGGTGGGGGTCAGGGACCCGAGCTTGATATGTAGAGTGGTTGGTGGTTGTACCTGCAATGACACTCCGATGCTTAAGTTAGCATGGGTCCAAGCAGATAAGTGTAGAATGTGGAATGAATGAAATACCTGGGTGCTCCAGTGTATTTATAGTAGTTGGCCGTGATCTTCCCTGGATAAGATATTCTTATCTTATCTTATCTTTGGGAGTTTTATCTCTATCTTTGTGGAACCGCCTTTTCTAGGCCCTTTCGGTCTTTAGGTTTTGGGCTGCGTTCCTTTTGATGGGCCTTCCTTTGCTTGATTTGTCCGAGGTCCGACCTTTAGGCGTGGCCCTTAGGGCGAGGTCGGACCTTTTCATGGATTTGCCGAGTTGGAGGAGCCCGGTCAGGGTATGAACAGTGCCCCTGCCCGAGTTCGTCCTTTTTGGGAGGTCGAGCTCGGGCATAGTAGTTTTTCAAAATTCAAAAATGGCCGTTTCTGCATTTATTGCATTTTACCGTTTCTCCCCGATTTCCGTTCGGGCTCTGTGAAGGCATTATTTATTTGCTCCCTTCCTGTTTTTCTTAAGTTTCGCCATCTCCTTTTTCGAGCACCGCTTCTCTTTCTTTGTTTCTTTTTCCCCGAATCTTTCCGTGTGTCTTTCCGGGGTTTCCTCTGCGCCGCCGCTTCGTTCTCCTTGCTTCGGAGCTCTTCGCCTTCGTTTTCTTTCTTCCAGGTTTGTTCTCCTGTTTTCTATTTTCTTGTGATCATATGCTTCTGTTCTTTGTGTGGCTCTAGTTTCTTTTTCTTTATGCCTGGGTTGCCCCGAAAAGAGGCGCCGCCATTGCTTTTGTTTGTATATGGGGGGCTCTTTTTGTTTTTCTGGTACTATGTTCCGGGTTGCCGCATTTTCTTTGTTGGGTTTTTGTTTCTTGCTTGGCTGAACGGGTTTTTCGCTGTCTGCTTTATGTGATTTTTGCTTGCTGTTGTATTTCTTCTTTGTAGGTAAGAGTTTTATGTCTCGAAAGGTTCTTCAGGCGATGTCGACCAAGATTCCAAGTGGTCTTGGTTGGGTAGACCCTCTTCCTCTAAAAGTCCCTTCTGTGGTAGATTCTGAATATTTGGCTAGGTTCCGTAGGCACTGTAGCATATGTGAGAATAGAGAGTCTGAGAGGGATTATGAACTAGTAGCCCCGGATTCCGAGGAGAGAGTTTGCTTTCCGTCTTTAGATAGTTCCGAGAAGCTCTTCTTTTATGCTTATGATTGTTTTTTCTCTAAGCTGAGTGTCCGACTTCCTTTTACCGACCTGGAGTCCGAGGTGTTGTGGTCATGTAACCTTGCCCCTACGCAGCTCCATCCAAATTCTTGGGCGTTTTTAAAGCTGTTTCAACTTTTGTGTCAGTTTTTGGGCGTCGCTCCCTCTATTTCTCTTTTTTCCTACTTGTTTGTGTTGACGAAGCCGGGGTCGGGTGGAGGGAAGGTGTCTTGGGTCTCTTTTAGGGCTAACCAGGGAAGGAAGTTTTGTACCCTTTATGATGAGTCCTTTCATGATTTCAAGAACTTTTATTTCAAGGTCCGGGCTACTGGAGACGTCCGACCTTTCTTTCTGGATGAGAGTGGGGAGCCTTCTTTTCCTCTTTGTTGGCAGGAGAATGTAGTGTCTGCTAAGTATACTTTTGAGAGTCTAGATGAGGTTGAGCAGGCTTTTGTGGGTGTGGTGAGCAGTTTATGGGGTCGGGCACCTCACTTGGATACGAAGAAAATGTTGGGAGATCCAAGCCTTCTCCGTTCCGAGTTAGGTAGTTTCCCGACCTCTCCGAGATTCTTCTTTTTAGTATTTTGGTTTTGCTTGTTTTTGGTGGAATTTCTGTTGTGGTAATCCTTTTCTTTTTATTTCTGCAGAGATGTCTTCTTAGGCGGATTCCATGAAGTTCCTTCGTCGGACGAAGAAGTCTGTGGCTGCTCGAAATATCGAGGCTGGGGATGCTTCTGCCCGATCTTCTCCGCAGAAGACTACCGTGGGTGTTCAGACTCGGTCGAAGACTATTCCGACTCCCCAGTTCCGAGCTATAAATCAAGACCCTCCAACCTCCGGGCCTGCTACCTTTTCTCCTCCCCCGTTCTCGGGTCCTCCTCCCAAGAAGCAGAAGACCTCTCAAGAGCTTGCGGGTTTTAACGATAAGGATTTCGATGCTCTTGGTTGGATTGAACAGCATATTCTCCCTCAGACTTTTATTTCTACTGATAACGTGTCTATGGAGCACCATTTTCAGTATATGGCGCGGAGTTGTGTTCGGATGGCCAGTCTTCATGCTGCTATTGCCCGGGAGTTCAAGAAATCCCCCATTGGTGCGACCAGCTCCCGACTTGAGAAGGCTCAGTCTGAGTTTGAGAGGATTAGTGAGCTGAAGGCTGCTAGGATTACTGAGCTGGAAGCCTCTCTGGAGAAAGAGAAAGCTAAAGCTACCGCGGCTGTGGCGGCAGCGAAAGCATCTGAGGAGATGGCGAAGGCGGCGACGGAGAATTATACTCGGGTATACGCCGAGCTTGTGGAGACAAAGGAGAAGTTGCAATCTGCTCGGGATGATTTTTACGAGCTAGAGGGTCATGTGGCCAAGGGTATGGATGCTATGTTTGGAAATTTGAAGGATCAGGTTCGGGTTCTTGCTCCTGACCTAGATCTGAGTTTGTTTAGTACGGATAACGTTGTTGTGGAGGGAAAGATTGTTCCTGCTCCCAACGAGGATGAGGTTCCGGTGTCCGACTTTAATGTTCCGGTTGCGAACCCGACTTCACCTTTGGCCGGGGATGGATCTAGTGTGGAGGTTTCAAACCGAGATGATGGTGCTGTCAAGGCTGTCCCGATTTCTATGGTTCTTCCTCCGCAGCCTTCTACCGATGTGGAATCCGGAAAGGACTTTGATCCTCTGTAATCTTTTATTTTTGGTTCTTTGCCCGGCCTGTGGGCTCTTTTGTTTTTGGATGGTTTCTGTGAACGCTTTGGACGCTTTTTCTGCTATTAGCTACTTGTAGTAACTTTATTATGCGGTGTTTTGCTTTGACCTTTTGTTCCGCTTTTATGCTTTTTAGTTGTTTTTTGGATAACAACTTTTTAGCTAGCGCTTTGAAACTTCGTTTTTATCCTTTCTTTCGATTTTGTTTCTTCGCTTGTACTTTTTTAGTTGTTTTTGGATAACAACTTTTTAGTAAGCGTTTTCGAAACTTCGTTTTATCCTTTCCTTCGATTTCGTTTCTTCGCTTGTACTTTTTTAGTTGTTTTTTGGATAACAACTTTTTAGTAAGCGTTTTCGAAACTTCGTTTTATCCTTTCCTTCGATTTCGTTTCTTCGCTTGTACTTTTTTAGTTGTTTTTGGATAACAACTTTTTAGTAAGCGTTTTCGAAACTTCGTTTTATCCTTTCCTTCGATTTCGTTTCTTCGCTTGTACTTTTTTAGTTGTTTTTGGATAACAACTTTTTAGTAAGCGTTTTCGAAATCTTGGCTTTTGCCGTTTTTAAGGCTTCTTTCTTGGATCCGGGCTTTTTCTCGGACCTCGGGCGTTCGAGTACTTCCCTTTGTTGGGTCCGACCTTGTTTGGTCGGCCTTTTAAGTTATTTTTGTAATCTCTTTTTATTTGGCTTTTTTGAGCCTTTTCAGAGTTGCTTTATAACTTCTCACATTAATTTGGACCTCGTCGCTTTATCTTTGCCGACCTTGTGTGGTCTCTTGGCAAATGATTTTTTGCGTTTTGCCGAGCATAAATTAATGCGCCTTGGCGGGGTACTTTCTAGGACTTGTTTCATTCATGAGAAAGGAGAAAAGAAGATAGAAAAATTTGATTAGTATTAAAAAAAAAGAAGGAATATTTACAGAGTGTTTACCCTTGACTAGGTCGGGTGTCTTTATTTAACCGGGTGTCTCATTAAAAAACCCTTGTAGGGAAAAAGAGTACACCTCGGGTTAAATTTTTCTAGCTGTAGTACCGTCTTAGATTGCAGGCGTGCCAGGCCCTGGGCAGCTCCTTGCCTTCTAGGTCGGACACTTTGTAGTAGCCTGTCCCTAAGACTTCTGTTACTTTGTAGGGTCCTTTCCAATTTGCAGCTAGCTTTCCTTCTCCCGACTTTTGTGTTCCGATGTCATTTCGGATTAGAATCAGGTCGTGAATGGAGAAGCTTCGCTTTATTACTTTCTGATTGTATCTGAGTGCCGTTCGCCGTTTTAAGGCTTCTTCTTGGATTCGGGCTCTTTCTCGGACCTCGGGGAGGAGGTCGAGTTCTTCCCTTTGTGCCTGCGGGTTACCTCTTTCGTTGTAGAAGATGGTTCTAGGTGACCCTTCCTCTATTTCGATAGGAATCATTGCCTCCATCCCGTAGGCTAGTCGGAATGGTGATTCTCCCGTTGTAGAGTGTGGAGTTGTCCGATATGCCCATAGCACCTGGGGAAGCTCTTCGGCCCATGCCCCTTTGGCTTCTTGGAGTCTCCGTTTTAACCCGGCCAAGATAACTTTATTTGCGGCCTCTGCTTGTCCATTGGCTTGTGGGTGCTCGACTGAGGTGAATTGCTGTTTGATTTTTAGTTCGGCCACCAAGTTCTGAAAACTTGTGTCTGTGAACTGTGTTCCATTGTCTGTTGTGATGGAGTAGGGGACTCCGAACCTTGTGACAATGTTTTTGTATAGGAATTTGCGACTTTTCTGAGCCGTAATGGTGGCTAAGGGTTCAGCTTCGATCCACTTTATGAAGTAGTCGACCCCTACTATGAGGTATTTGACTTGCCCCGGTCCTTGGGGGAACGGGCCGAGTAGGTCAAGTCCCCATTTTGCGAAGGGCCATGGTGCGGTGATGCTGATAAGGTCTTCGGGTGGTGCCTTGTGAAAATTGGCGTGTTTTTGGCAGGGGGGCATATTTTCACAAATTCCGTTGCGTCTCTTTGCAAGGTCGGCCAGTAGAACCCGGCTCGGACTACTTTTTTGGACAATGCCCGAGCTCCGAGATGGTTCCCACACATGCCTCCGTGGACTTCTTCGAGGACGTTCTTTGTTTCTGAGGTCGGGACGCACCTAAGGAGGGGATTTGAGAATCCTCTTCTGTATAATACGTCGTGAATTAGCGTATAATTCTGGGCGTCTTTCGTGAGTCTTTTAGCTTCCTTTCTTTCGGCGGGAAGAGTTCCCGACTTCAGGTAGTTGAGTATGGGGGTCATCCATCCTTGCTGTTGGCTGGATATATTTAGCGTTTCTTCCCCTCTTAGCACGGAGGGAGATTGTAAGGTTTCCTGGAGGAGACTTCTATTGTTGCCTCCGGGTTTGGTGCTGGCGAGCTTTGAGAGGGCGTCTGCCCGGGCGTTTTGTTCCCGAGGTATGTGCTGGATCTGTATTTCTGAAAAGTGGCGTAATTGTGCCTGTATTTGGTCCAGGTATTTCTTCATGGTTGGGTCTTTGGCCTGGTAGCTTCCATTTACTTGTGACGTGACGACCTGGGAGTCACTAAAGATCGTGATTTTCTGGGCTCCGACCTCTTCGGCTAGCTTTAGACCTGCCAGTAGGGCCTCGTATTCGGCTTGGTTGTTTGAAGCCTGGAACTCGAATTTTAGGGATAGTTCTGTCCGCGTTCCTTGGTCGCTTTCGAGTATAACCCCGGCTCCGCTTCCTGTTTTGTTTGAGGACCCGTCGACATACAGGTTCCATGAGAGTGGGGTTCCAGGGGTTTCAGTGTATTCTGCGATGAAGTCGGCTAGATACTGAGATTTTATGGCAGTCCGGGCTTCATAGTGGAGGTCGAACTCGGACAGTTCCACCGCCCATTGTAGTATTCGTCCTGCCAGGTCTGTTTTTTGCAGGATGTGTCTCATGGGTTGGTTTGTCCGGATTTTGATGGTGTGGGCTTGAAAGTAGGGACGGAGCCTCCGAGCTGTGAACACTAGGGCGTAGGCGAATTTTTCTATCTTCTGATAGTTTAATTCGGCCCCTTGTAGTGCTTTGCTTACAAAGTATATGGGGCGTTGTCCTTGGTCATTTTCTCGTATTAACGCTGAAGCGACTGCTCGATTTCCAACCGAGAGGTATAGTACGAGTTCTTCTCCTTTTAGAGGTCGGGTTAGGATTGGTGGCTGTCCGAGGAATTCCTTGAATTCTTGAAAGGCTTTTTCGCACTCCGGGGTCCATGAGAAGGGTTTCCCTTTCTTCAGGAGTGAGTAGAGAGGTAGTGATTTTATTGCTGATCCTGCCAAGAATCTTGATAGGGCGGCTAGCCTTCCATTCAGTTGCTGTACTTCTTTGACACACGTCGGGCTTTTCATATTGAGTATTGCTTGGCATTTGTCTGGGTTCGCTTCGATGCCCCTTTGAGTCAGCATGAAGCCTAAGAACTTCCCAGCTTCTGCGGCGAAGGTGTACTTTGTCGGGTTAAGTCTCATGTTGTGTTTTCTGAGGGTGCCGAAGACACTGGTGAGGTCGGTCAGCAAGTTTCTGTCTTCTTGTGTCTTTACCAGCATGTCGTCGACGTACACTTCCAGCTGTAGTCCGATGTGCTCTGAGAACACTTTGTTCATTAGCCTCTGGTAGGTTGCCCCTGCGTTCTTCAGCCCGAAGGGCATTACTACATAGCAGTAGTTTGCCCTTGGGGTTATGAACGAGGTCTTTTCTTGGTCGGGTTCGTACATCGGGATTTGATTGTATCCCGAGTATGCGTCCATGAAGGAGAGATATCTGTAGCCTGAGGCTGCGTCTACTAAGGTGTCGATGCTTGGTAGTGGATATGGGTCTTTGGGGCAGGCTTTGTTGAGATCCGTGTAATCGACGCACATCCTCCATTTTCCGTTAGGCTTTTTTACCAGGACCACGTTTGCGAGCCATAGGGGGTATTTTACCTCCCTAATGAACCCGGCATCTAGCAGTGCTTGTACTTGTTCTTCTATCGCTTGCATGCGTTCGGGTTCGAGCTTCCGGCGTCTTTGTTGGACAGGTCTGGATCCCGGGTATACTGATAGTTTATGGCACATTAGGTCGGGGCTTATGCCTGGCATGTCGGAGGCTTTCCAGGCGAAGAGGTCGGAATTCCCCTTTAAGAGGGTTATGAGTTCCTCTTTTAGGCCTGCCTCAAGGTTTGCTCCTATGTTTGTTATTTTTTCAGGTGTGTTCCCAATCTGGACCTTTTCGGTTTCTCCCTCTGGTTGTGGCCGAAGATCTTCTCGGGCTTGAACTCGTCCAAGTTCTATTGTGTTGATCTCTTTCCCTTTTAGGCTCAGGCTTTCGTTGTAGCATCGCCGCGCTAGTTTTTGGTCACCTTTTAGGGTAGCGATTCCTTTTGCGGTAGGGAACTTCATACAGAGGTGTGGGGTCGAGACTATTGCTGCCAATCTGTTTTAGGGTTGGTCGCCCAATGATGGCATTGTATGCTGAAGTGACGTCGACTATAATGTAGTCGATGCTTAATGTTTTGGATTGCTCGCCTCTTCCAAAGGTAGTGTGTAGCGAGATGTATCCTAAGGGATGGATCGGGGCGTCCCCTAGCCCGAATAGGTCGGTGGGATAGGCCTTTAGCTCTTTTTCTTCAAGTCCGAGCTTGTCGAAGGCCGTTTTGAACAGGATATCTGCTGAACTTCCCTGGTCAATCAAGGTTCGATGTAAGTTGGCGTTGGCTAGAATAATGGTGATTACCATTGGATCGTCGTGCCCGGGTATTATCCCTTGAGCATTTTCTCGGGTAAATGAGATAGTAGGTAATTCGGGCAGGGGACTGTCTTCTCGGACATGATAGACTTCTTTGAGGTGTCTTTTTCGTGAGGACCTGGATGTTCCACCGCCCGCAAAACCTCCATTTATCATGTGTACGTGCCTTTCGGGGGTTCGCGGGGTTTGTTCGGCCCGACCTTCGTTATCTCCCCGCCTTCTCTTCCTGGTCTCTTCTCCTTTCTCTGCTATATATCTGTCGAGTTTTCCTTCTCTGGCTAGCTTTTCTATAACATTTTTTAGGTCGTAGCAGTCATTAGTAGGATGACCGTAGAGTTTGTGATATTCACAGTACTCGGACCGATCTCTCCCCGCTCTCTTGTGTTTTAGAGGTCGGGGCGGGGGGATCTTTTCGGTGTGGCATACTTCTCTGTAGACGTCTACCAGGGAGACTCGGAGGGGGGTGTAGTTGTGGTACTTCCGTGGCTTGTCCGAGTTTGGTTCTTCTTTCTTCTTCTGTTCCCGATCTCGATCTCGGAGTGGGTAAGTTGATTCCTTCCTAGAAGAGTCTCTTAGCTGGGAGGTTTCCTCCATGTTGATATATTTTTCTGCCCGCTCCTGCACCTCGTATAGGGAGGTCGGGTATCGTTTGGATAGGGATTGGCTAAACGGTCCCTCTTTTAGGCCGTTTGCTAGTCCCATGATGGCTGCTTCAGTGGGTAAGTGTTGTATGTCCAGGCAGGCTTTGTTGAATCGCTCCATGTATTCTCGGAGGGTTTCTTGGTTACCTTGTTTGATCCCGAGTAGACTGGGGGCATGTTTCGTCTTGTCCCTTTGTTAGGAATTTTTTGGTCAGGTCTTCGAAGCTGGTGATTGATCTTGGTGGCAGGTTTTCGAACCACTTCATGGCTGACTTGGTGAGAGTGGTGGGGAAGGCTTTGCACCGAATCGCGTCGGAGGCGTCGACTAGGTACATTCTGCTTCTGAAATTGCTGAGGTGGTGACTTGGATCGGTGGTGCCGTCGTAGAGATCCATATCGGGTGGTTTGAAGTTTCGCGGTACCTTCTCCTTCATGATCTCTTGCGTGAAGGGATCATGGTTGCCTTCGGGGGTGGTGCCGCGTTCTGTCCGGCCTTTCAGGTTGGCCTCTATTTTCCGCAATTTTTCTTCTAATTCTCTGCGCTTTCGAGTCTCCCTCCTCAGATCTTGTTCAGTTTCTTTCTGTTTCTTTATGTCCTCTTCGAGTCGTTTCAGTCGGTTTTGTTGTGCCTGGACAGTTTCTAGAATTTCCGAGCTCTTTTCTTTTTCGGGATTTTGTGGATCTTTGTTTGGGAGTGATGTCTTTGGGTGATTCTGTTTGTTTCCTCCTGGGGTGCGTGGTGACAGAGGGCTGTCCGGACGTTCTCCAGTGTCAATTTCTTCCTCTTGTTCAGACGCAGTGCGGTCATTGTCGTGAGGTTCGTCTGCCATGGTAGAGGGATGACTTCCAGGTCCCCGGCAACGGCGCCAATGTTCCGAGGGTTACCTGAAACGTGTAGCTCGGTCGTCTGGAGAGGCCCGAGGTGGGGGTCAGGGACCCGAGCTTGATATGTAGAGTGGTTGGTGGTTGTACCTGCAATGACACTCCGATGCTTAAGTTAGCATGGGTCCAAGCAGATAAGTGTAGAATATGGAATGAATGAAATACCTGGGTGCTCCAGTGTATTTATAGTAGTTGGCCGTGATCTTCCCTGGATAAGATATTCTTATCTTATCTTATCTTTGGGAGTTTTATCTCTATCTTTGTGGAACCGCCTTTTCTAGGCCCTTTCGGTCTTTAGGTTTTGGGCTGCGTTCCTTTTGATGGGCCTTCCTTTGCTTGATTTGTCCGAGGTCCGACCTTTAGGCGTGGCCCTTAGGGCGAGGTCGGACCTTTTCATGGATTTGCCGAGTTGGAGGAGCCCGGTCAGGGTATGAACAAATAGGAAAATGAGAAGAAAAGTAGAATTAAAAGTATTGCAACACAAGGAACTAACAACAATTATCAAAGAACAACAATGAAAATCAAATTCTCAAGGTACTGATAAAATCCAAAACTACAAAGTTGAATTCTAGATCTATGAGAATTGAGCAATTACAAACACTACTTGAAATTGGAGAAGAAGATCTATGACATGAACAAAGTGAAGTGAGAATTGCAATGGATCTCACCAAAGAGTGATTGAAAATTCAGAAATTGGATGAAGATGAACCCTAGTAAAAGCTTGGAATCTCTCTCTCCTTCTCTAAGAGTGTAACTAACTATCCCCTCAAAATATCTAAAATCTAGAAAATGAACTAAAAGTCCTTAGCCCTTGCTCCTTTGGTCTTCTTAAGCTTTTCCCGCCAAGGCATTTCCCCAAAATGGGATTCCCAACTACCTCCACGCCTAAGTCACGTGGCTTCTTAAAAAAATCATATTCGAACATCGGCGCGCACGCGCAAGGTACGCGCGTGCGCCACCGAGGCATCTTGTAATGTGCGTGGAGGCGTGATGTGCGCGTGCGCGCCCATGAAGATCATGGCTTAGCCGCTACGTAAGCCGGCTCGTGGCTTGGCTCTTGGCTTCGACTTCTAGTTGCTCTATCCACGCGGACCCGTCAAGTGCGCGCACGCGCCCATGCTGAGATTTCCAAGGCTCAATTCTCATGCTCCCTTCCTTTGCACCCGTCCTTCTTCTCTCTTCCGGTCCATCCCTGCCCTATATTCTGAAACCACTTAACACATAGGTCACGGCATCGAATGGCATCAAGAGAAGATTAGAAATGTATCTATTTTAGTGCAAAATAAGCATGTTTTCATCCATGGGGCAAAATTAGGAAAGGAACACAAAATCTTGTATTTTCATATAGAAAGTGTGTGGAATCATTGATCAAACCCCCGAAATCGGCACAAGATAAACTCTCAAAATGGGGTTTATCAACTACCTCAGATACTGCTTGCAGGTTGTCAAAAGGAAAATCATCATCTATAGGAGTAGAATCATCCTTAATATGTTCAAGGCGACTCAAGTGGTCTGCAACTAAATTTTGATTACCACTCCTATCCTTGATTTCTAAATCAAATTCTTGTAACAACAGTATCCAACGTATAAGTCTTGGTTTGGATTCTTTTTTAGCCAATAGATACTTTAGAGCTGCATGGTCCGAATACACTACTACTCTAGTACCAAGTAAATAAGCCCGGAATTTATCCAGAGCAAAAACAATAGCAAGTAGCTCTTTCTCAGTAGTAGTATAATTGGACTGGGCAGTGTCTAAAGTCTTAGACGCATAGGCAATAACAAAAGGATTCTTACCTTCACGCTGAGCCAGCGCTGCTCCTACCGCATGGTTGGAAGCATCTTACATGATTTCAAATGGCTGGCTCCAATCGGGTCCTCTCACAATTGGAGCTTGAGTTAGAGCAGTCTTTAGCTTATCAAATGCTTGTTTGCAATCCTCACTGAACTCAAACTCAATATCCTTTTGTAGTAATCTGGATAAGGGAAGTGCCACCTTACTAAAATCCTTAATAAATCTCCTGTAGAAACCTGCATGGCCAAGGAACGAACGGACTTTCCTCACAAAAGAGGGGTAAGGTAGACTAGAAATAACATTCACCTTTGCTGGGTCTACAGAAATGCCATTATTAGATACCACATGTCCCAATACAATCCCTTGCTTTACCATAAAGTGGCATTTTTTGAAATTCAATACAAGGTTTGTATTAATACATCTATCTAATACTCTAGATAATCCATCTAAGCAAAGGTTAAAAGAATCACCATAAACGCTAAAATCATCCATAAAAACTTCCATACAGTCCTCAATAAGATCAGAGAAAAGACTCATCATGCACCTTTGGAAAGTAGCTGGTGCATTGCACAAGCCAAAGGGCATTCTCTTATAAGCATAGGTCCCAAAAGGACATGTAAAAGTAGTCTTTTCCTGATCCTCAGGAGCTATATGAATCTGGAAATAACCTGTGTAACCATCTAAAAAGCAATAATGCGATTTACCTGACAGGCGATCCAGCATTTGATCAATGAATGGAAGTGGATAGTGATCCTTACGAGTAGCTTGGTTGAGACGCCTGTAATCAATGCAGACTCTCCAAGCATTCTGAACTCTAGTTGCTATGAGCTCTCCATGCTCATTTTTCACTGTAGTGACTCCGGACTTCTTGGGCACCACTTGCACTGGGCTTACCCATTCACTGTCTGAAATGGGATATATGATACCGGCCTCCAATAGTCTGGTCACTTCCTTTTTGACAACTTCCAAGATGGTAGGATTCAATCTTCTTTGTGGTTGACGGACAGGTCTTGCTCCCTCTTCTAAAAATATTCTGTGCTCGCATATTTGAGGGTTGATTCCCACTATGTCTGCCAAACTCCACCCTATTGCCTTCTTATGCTTCCTCAACACATCAAGTAGCTGTTCTTCTTGTTGAGAAGTCAGTTCTCTTGCAATAATAACCAGAAGCTTCTGCTCATCCTCAAGGTAAGCATATTTGAGATGTGGAGGGAGAGGTTTCAATTCTAACTTTTGATCATGGACAGGCTCTGGGTTATCTGGGGCTTGTGAAAATGGCGAAGTGTCTTCATTGTCAGTTAAGAGGGTCCCCACACTTGGACCTTGTCCAGTGTGCCTCTCTTCAAACTCTTCCTTTTGAACTTCAGCCACACTTTCGTCTATGACATCACACTGGAAGATAGAACGATCTTCTAGGGGGTTGTCAATGACTCCATTCAGATTGAAGATTACTATGCGGCCATCTATTTCAAAGGAGTATGTCCCTGAAAAAGCATCCAATTTGAATTTTGATGTCTTCAGGAATGGTCTTCCAAGTAGGATTGATGATGGCTTATCTGAATCATTATGGGGCATCTCTAAGATATAAAAATCAGTGGGAAATGTGAGCCCTTTAATGTTCACCAAAACATCTTCAGCAACTCCAGCAACTGTAATAATGCTTTTATCTGCTAACACAAAACGCGCTGCCGACCTTTTTAAGGGAGGGAGCCTTAAAACATCATATATAGACAAAGGCATTATACTGACACATGCTCCTAAATCACACATGCAATCATAAATTACTACACCACCAATAGTACAACTAACTATGCAAGGACCTGGATCACTACATTTTTCAGGTAATCCTCCCATTAAAGCAGATATAGAACTACCTAAAGGAATAGTTTCTAATTCATTAATTTTATCTTTATGGATACATAAGTCTTTTAGAAACTTTGCATATTTAGGTACCTGCTGAATAACATCAAAAAGGGGAACAGTTACCTCAACCTTTTTGAATATTTCTACCATTTTAGGATCAGGTTCCAGTTGCTTCCTAGGCTTCCTTGCAAGTTGTGGAAATGGAATGGAAGTAGTGTTTTCTGTGGTGCCTGCACCTTTTTGTGCTTCTTCCTGTGGTTGAGCTATCTCTTCTTTAGCTATGCCCTGTATATCCTCTTCCTCTTCAACATCTTCGATTTCTACCACCTCTTCAGCTGAGGTGTATTCTGGTGAGCTTGGTTCCTCTTGATTCCTCTCCTGCAGTGTGGTTTCGGACCTCAGGGTGATGGCATTAATGCCTCCCTTTGGATTGGGTAATGGTTGAGAGAGGATTCTAGTGGTGCTTGAAGGTTGGTTACTGGAATTTTATGCTGAACCAAGTTGTGTCAGAAAAGCTTGTAGAGTAGAGGTGAAACCATTCAGACTGGCGTTAATACTGTTCACGATGGTATTTTCCATGGCCAGTTGTCTTTTCCCAAAAGCTTGTAATAATTCTTCATTAGAAGATACAGAAGAATGAGTAAATTGAGAGGTTTGCTGCTGATTGTTCGCTGGTCCTTGGTTTTGCCTCAGGTAAGGTGCTCGGTAAGGTTGATTTTGCTGCCTGTTGTTGTAATTATTCCACCTCTGATTTCCCTGATTATCTCTGCCTCCCCTATTATTGTTGTCCCTCCAATTCTGGTTTGAATTGTCCTGCCATCCATGGTTATTATTTCCACTTTGATTGTACCCTTGGTTGGGGCGGTCATAGAAGTTGTGAGTGGATGCCACCATGTTGTCTTCTTGTTGGAGCTGCGGGCATTCATCAGTGTAATGGCTGTAATCAGCACAAATTCCGCAAATTCTTTGTGGGACTAGTTGTTGGTTTTGCTGCGGTTGAGTTTGCTGAGCTTATTGATTTAACTGCATTTGCTTCAGCAGGTTGGTCGTTTCACAGATGCTTCGATTTAGAGTAGCTGTCTCTATGCCAGAAGATACTTCTGCAACGGCCCTTGAACGGCCTTGCTTCTGTCTGTGGTTTCGAGTAGATTCAGCTAAATCACTGATCAATTGCCAAGCTTCATCAGTGGTCTTGTACTTCTTCATAGACCCATTGCTGGCACTTTCTAATGTGGTCTTATCTTGGGGCCTCATACCTTGTGTGACATAGCTGAGTAGCACAATCTTGTCAATCATGTGGTGGGGGCATGCTTCCAGAAGATTATTGAAGCACTCCCAGTATTCAAAGAGAGTCTCATTGTCATCCTGAACAATTGTAGAGATATCCTTCCTCAGTTTATCAGTAACTTCAGATGGGAAGAATTTCTCCAGGAACTCTTTTCTGAGTGTATCCCAGTTGGATACGTTTGCTAGAGGTTGAGTGTAGTACCACTCTCTTGCTTTTCCCTCAAGAGAGAACGGAAAAGCTTTCAGCAGAATTGAAGTTTCATCAGCGCCATCACGCCTGACAGTAGAACAGGCTGCCTGGAAATCTCTCAAGTGCTTGATAGGCTCTTGAGCAGGTAGGCCATGAAACTTGGGCATCAAATTTAGCAGTGCGGTCTTTATTTCAAAATCCATAGCTACCACTGGATGATGCGCTTGAAACGGTTGCAGTGTAAAATCAGGAGCTCCTTCCTCCTGAATGGTAATTCTTCTAGCTGCCATGTTTTCTGCACGTAAAACAACCGAATCAGTAGAACGGGGGCTGGTTTCCTCCTCAGATTCACTTTCAGATCCGCCCTCAGAGCGGACTAACCTACGCTGTTCTTGCCTTATTCGTGAAATTGTTCTTTCAATTTCAAGATCAAATATTAGCAAGCGCGGACCAGGAAGTGAACGTGTCATTTGACAGAAGAAACACGCAGCTCATAGTAGCAAAATTAAATAAAATGCAAATAAATAAATTCTAATTAATAAAATAAGCACTCTATTGCAACTCCCCGGCAACGGCGCCAAAAATTGATGGGGATGCAGAAGCTGGTGAATTAAAAATTTATTAAAATGGTTACGTTGCAAGTATAGTTCTTAACTCCCCGAAAATCTGCCTATCAATTTAGAAATATGTCACTGAAAGTTTAAATTAAAATTACTAGGAGTTTTAAGTCCCAGGTCGTCTCCCAACGAGTTGCAGAAAAATGTGCTGTATTATTAATCAGATATTCCAAAAAGAGTTGAGCTAAGCAAATTGGGATTTAAATTGAGGAATTTTAAATAATAAAAATGAAAGGCCTTGACTGGGAATTGATTGGTTAGAATCTCTATCATTGATGGTGTGATTGTAAGATTAATTTATAATTAATAGTTGTTCTGTTTGGTTATCCCTTACTAGGTAAGAGAAAGTCAAACAAGTGGAAATGCCAGATCTGTTCACAAGTTGCAACCCACTTAGTTTAAAGGGATTGGCGTCGGTGACAGGATAGCAATCCAACATTTAACCCAATTACAAATTTTTCTTTCAATCCTTCCAACTCAAGAGTTCCCTTTAATTAACTCCCCATCAAGTAATGAAACTACTCACGCATTGTAAATAAAGAATTCATGGCACATGAAAGGGAATTAAAAGAAGACATGATTATTGGAATGGAAATTAAATTAAAAAGAAATAATCCTTGCATTAATTAATCATAAAAGTATCTGAATGACAAAATTGAACATAACAAAGAACATGGAAGAATAAAACCCAGTTAAGAGAACAAACTAGAATGATGAAGTCTTGATGAGGAAATAACTCTTCTCAATGTTCCAATGCTAAGACCAATTGAAAATTAAAATTCTAAAAAACTAGAGAGAAAAACCTAAGAGAGTGAAAAACTAGATCTAAACTACTCAATGAATGTGTCTCGTTGTTTCTGCATATTCTCTGACTCTAGTTTGCTGTTCCGTGCCGAAAACTGGGCCGAAATAGGGTCCAAAGTCGCTGGTTTCAGATTCTGCAGTTTATACAGATCGCGCATATCACGCGATCGCGTCGTTCATGCGGACGCGTCGCTGGCGCTTTTCCTCTTCACGCGTTCGCGTCGTCCACGCTACCGCGTTGCTTGTGCTTTCCAATCCGCGCGGTCGCGTAAGCCATACGGCCGCGTCACTGCGATTTGCGCTCCTTCGCGCAAGCGCGTGAGCCATGCGACCGCGTCACTTTTCGCTGGTTATCTCCTCAAATTCTTGTGTTCCTTCTATTTTTGCTAGCTTCCTCTCCAATCTCCGTCTCATTCATGCCCTATGAAGCCTGAAACACTTGACACACAGATTACGACATCGAATGGAATAAAGAAGAATTGAAATTAAATAATTAAAGTCTCTAGGAAGCAATTTTCAAACATGTAATAAATTTAGGAAGGAAATCTAAATGCATGCTAAATTGATGAATAAGTGGGTAAGGATCATGACAAAACCACACAATTAAACACAATATAAACTATAAAATAGTGGTTTATCAATTGGACTGAGCATTTGCAGTTCCCTGGTGTCAAAAAATAGGACATGGACAGATTTCAGAAGCCTAGCAATGTTTTATAGGATTAAGAAAAAGTGAAGGAGGATAACAAAAACACAAGTTTAAAATTGAATTGCAAGAGAGAGAGAGAGAGAGAGAGAGAGAGAGAGAGAGAGAGAGAGAGAGAGAGAAAGAGAGAGAGAGAGAGATGCTTGCATGCTCTTGAAGCACATTTAATTTGTTCTACAGGAACACTCACAGCAACTGATTTCTTATTTTTTATGTAACTTCTAGAAAATGTTATAAATGAAAAAAAGTTGGCTATAAATTTTCCTAGAGCATGCATTAAAAATGCTTCAGGAGACATGGAATCCAATATTGTTGTATACGGCATTCATACAGACCTCGAGCCATTCATCCATTGAAGCATCCTGGTTATTGTTCAAAAAATCCGAGCAATCTATGCAATATAATTCCTGGTTATTGCTTAATACAAAGATCATCTAATAAATCATCAAAATATATAAAAAGTAATTCAATGGAAAAATACATCAGCAAACAGCATCCAAAGTGCTGCTATAGAACATACCCAGTGAAGGAATATTGGAACAGTCCCTCTGGTGTCAAGTTTGGTGTCAGAGAACAATAGAAGACGCCAGTCAGCTTCAACGCATATGCAGCCACTTTCCCCAGTTGGGTCAACACATTAGTAGCTTTGCTGTTGAAGTAATTGATCCAATAAAGTCAAAATAACACCCAAGAATAAAAAACTGAAACGGTTGGAGGGAAGAGCAAGTTACTGTCTTGAGTGTCGATGCAAATCCCAATGGAGGAACCTCAGTCGATTTTCCCCTTTCATATTTTTGTTGATAGACCTAACAACATTAGCAAACTCGGCTCGCAGAATAGTTTCTCGTGGCTTCTTCTCATGTGTCTTGAACAAAAAAATATGAAAACCAGAAAACATTCTAGTTTAGAGGTTAGACACAACTGAGAAATTCAATATTCTTAACTGTTCATTAGAAATGGGAAGCTGCCTACCTTAATCAAGTTCAATATGATAATTGGATTTCCATATCTCTTAACAAGATTTTCAAAATGAAGCCTTGTGGCTTCAAAGGTGTTGTCCTTCTTTGATACTAGAAAAAGAAAAAAGAAGAAAAAAAGCTATCAGAAAAAATTACATAACAAGCAGAGAATAGTTGCTTCCACATCATACATATAATGTCAGGTTTTATGTTCAATGGAGAGGCTTCTTGAGACCAGAATACAGGGATTGAACCCCGAATTTGCACCACGAAACTTATTTTCATCGGGCTTCCATCACGAGCATCTGCAAAGACTATCTGCTCTGTCTCAACATCATTAGCTACTCTTCCCTTTTCATTCACTCCTCGTTTCAGATATCTGCATCACAAGATACAGCAAGCAAGGAATATGTCAAGAAATAAGTAAGATAAAATGTCAAAATTTGTAGAAAAATACCAAGTTTCTGGGTGATAAATCACTCGTTTACATGAATTTCATGGATTGAAGTACTTGGCAAAAACCAGTAAAAAAAAAATCTCAATTAGAAAAATTAAAATGTAAACAAAAGCAGATGTATATCTTCAAGGACTGCAAGTGTAAAGAAGTGAAACATAATGTAGCTTTATCATGTGACAAACTCATATAAAGGATTGGAAAAGTACAAACCTTGTCCCAGCATAATGCCGTGAGCGCCTAGCAATGATAGTCAAGTGAAAATCCCTGCCAGAAATAGAAAGAACTCATATAAACTCATATTTTATGTGAATACTACTAATCCATGGTTTAATTATTGCAACATTAACTCTATCACATAAAATGCCAGCAATAGCATATACTAAGGCAATTTCAAATGAAATTAATATTGTTGATAAAGTACAACGAAATTAATATATAGAAGATAAAAACTAAACATATCCATTAGCCAAAAGGGGAGTCTGTTACGTACCTGTTTAAAAAAGCCATAAACTAAGGCAACTGTCCAGGAAGCATTTTGGAGATTATTCCTGACTCCACGAGTCAAAAACTCATTCCAAACAAATAGTGTTTCGTAAAGTGACTGTCCTGTTGTATTATGATCGGTTAAGTTCCTTTGAAGACTAAACATGACATTATATGAGTAGCTAAAAAAGAAGTCCTTCGTAAGATCCACACTGCATAGAAGCTTCTTGTATCTAAGTCACAAGAGAAGAAAAGTAAAGCTCATTAATAAGATGAATTATTAATAAGATGGATTATTATATTGTGCCAACTTCCTTCGCTTTGTTATGAGAAGCATGTAGTATGGCTCAAGAAATTTGACAAATCCTAGATAAAAAAAAATATAATAAGATGACGGAACCCTTAATTATTTTAGCCAGTATTTTGGGAAACAAGACCATAATAACAATTTTGTTCATATGAAGAAGTTGATAGAAGATTCAATTACCAATGATTCCATAACAAGTTGTAACAAACTTCAGTCCCCTTGTTGACTTGATTCCTTTGTGTATGCGCTTTAGAAGGTCACAACACTCAATTTCTGAGTACACTGTCAAATTTTCAGTGATGTTTAGTTCCATTGGATCCAATCTATCAATCTTCAAGACCATCCATGAGGTTCTGCTTTTGTCTCTTTCGATCATATAAAAGTTCTGCATGTAAAAAAGAATAATAATAAGAACACTGCAACATTGCCCTATACATGTATAATGTTCATAGAGTCATAGACAAATTTAAGAAGGGTGATATTCTTAAAAGGTAAAAGTACATCACAGCTATTAATGTATTAAAGAAATGGAAAGATGTAGCTTTGCTATAAATATCACTCCATATTAACGCAAAACTTTAGATTACAAGTGGTTTTTCTAATGTGAATGAATAGCGTTAAAAATAACAGTAAAAAAGTTGAAACAAACTTTAGATTACAGTAATAATTGTTGCAGTCCACCTACTTTTCTAAGAATTTAAACATATAAGTACAAAAATTATAACAAATGATTTTGTAAAGAAGCTACAATTGCTTATCTTGTAAGAAACAAACCAACAACTTATCATTATGTTAGCTGATGAGAGAAAGAATGCTTGATATCTATCTAGAACACTATGAATTCTGCCACTAAGCATAAAATACGTGAGGAAAAAACAAAGGACAAGTAGTGGCATGACTACTCAATTTTTTCATCAAAATTTTCAGGTAATATTCGCATGACTACTCAATTTTTTCGTGAAAAGGACAAGTAGTGGCAATCCTTCTAATAACAAAGGTCAGCAATATCAAATTCCAAAATTAGCAAAAATTACTATTTTGATTAGCAAGAAAGCATTACTATATATGACCAGATTCATGCAATTGATGAAAGAACAGAAAGAAAGAACCCTAGTTTCCCTTTTAAGAAGAGCATAGTAAAAGAGTCAAGTATAAACACAATCACTAGATATCACAGGCAGCTTTCACTGCGAAGCCAATCGAATTTAGTGCTAATAAAATCAAAGTGACAATTATGTTTATATATTTAATCATCCATCACACAAAATTGAAAAGGACATATTGTAAAACCCGGTTAATTAACGGCTAATTAACCCATAAATGAGAATTTATTCTAGAAAGCCTAAAATGTGATTTTTATGGCTAAATGTGATAGAGGAGACTGAGACAAGAATTTCGGTACCAATTTTATAGAATTCGGACCAAGATTGGACCGAACGGGCCAAACCGGGCCAACCGGACCCAAAGTGGGCCCTTGGCCCAACATAACTAAACCAAAACCCTAGTTTTCAGTACTCTCTCTCCTCACAACACACTAAAACACTCTGAACTTAGAGAGAAGGGGAGGAAGAACACTCTCTCAAGTTCTCTCCCTTGGTTGATCTTCAAATCACCATAACTTTTGATCTAGAGCTCCGATTGCCGCTCCGTTTGCGGCCACGCGTTCACCGCGGAGAGCTCTACAAAACTAATACAACTAATCTTGAGGTAAGCCACGTGTTTCTGTCCGAAATTCCAGCCCTTATTTTCGAGTTTCATGGGTAAAATATTGAGATTTTGGGCTCTTTGATGTTATAGGACCCAACTCTTTTGAAGGAGAAGGTTAATCTTGTCTCCTTGGACCTTGGGTGTGGTAAGATTCTCAACCCTAGTGTAATTTTGTTGTTCTATGATGTTTGGGTTTTGAGATATTGTGTATGGGTATGATGGTTGTGGCTTAGGTTGTGTATGTGTGGATATTGGAGCTTGATTGGTGACTTTGAAAAGCTTGAAAAGGGTTTGGTGGTGAAAAATCTGTTCTTGGAGGTGTTGAGGTCTTGAGAGCTTGTGGATAAGTGGTTTGGAAGTGCTCCGGTGGAGCTTGGGAAATTCGGCTAAGGTATGGTTTCGGTTTCCCGTATCTAATATGTAATGTGGTAGGAAATACTTAGGCTAGAGGCCCTAAGATAGGCATTGAATGGTTGATGTTGTTAAATGATTGAGATATATGATGTGGTCATATATGTGATGATGATTATTGATGCCTTAATGGTATGATGTATGAGAAGTATGCATGTTGTGATATATGCTTGATGATTGGTTATGGTTGAATTGTGGGTTGAACCATGTTGATGGTGAATATGATATTGATTATGTATAATGATGGTTAATTGGAATTGGTGTTGTTGAAAATTGGCATGAGGAAGAGTATATGATATGTCAATGTGTTTGAGTTTGAGCCACTTGGGTGATGTGGGGTAAAATGATGAGATAGTGATTTTGGTAAATTGTGGTAATGTGTCAATGTGTGAGTTGAGGAGGCTTGATGTTGAATTTGATACATTCTGATTGATTTCAAAGAAAAGGGATGAAAATGGCATGTTTTGGTTGATTTTGAAAAGAGTTGAAAATGGCTTGTTTTGAAAATGGCATATTGTGGTTTTATATGAAAATATGGTTTTTGGGCATACTTTGATGGGACATAACTTGGACTACGGATCTCCGTTTTGTACCAGATCTGTTTAGAAATGAAATTGGATTCGGGATGTCCATGCCGTTCAAAGAACGGGTGAAAAACGATTTAAAATGAGGAAGTTATGTCCGTTGGAAGATTGGGGTTTAAATTTGTGAATTCTGCAGCTTTTAACTTAGAACATTTTTAGCAGAATGACCCCTTGCGCGTGGACGCACCTGGCGCATACGCGCCGATCTTCCAAAAAGCGCCATCCACGCGTGCGCGTGATGTGCACGGGCGCGCCGATTGTGCTGCACCCAATGCCCAGCCAATTTCCAGAGAGTTATGCCAGAACTGTGCCAGTGTTGTGCCTGGGGCACGAGAACACCCGCGCGTACGCGTGGTTGACGAGTGCGCGTCGATTGGCAAATTTGTAATCCACGCGTTAGCGTGCATGACGCTTGCGCGTCGATGAGTTCTTGAGGCCATCCACGCGTGTGCGTGGAGTGCGCGTACGCGTGGCCCTGTTTTCATCCCAAAGTTGATTTTTGAGTTTTAAAAGCCAAATCTCATACTTCTAAGCCTCCGATCTCACCATTTATGTCTTAAATCATTATGACATGCCTAGCTATTAAAAAGGGGCTAGTGAATGAGGTAACTTGCGAGTGAAGCAAGGGAAAAATGAATGATCAATGAGGATCAAGATGATTATGTGAGATGCGGAGGATGGTGGTGGAAGTGCTTGTTATGCCATGGGCCGAAAGGCTATAATTGTTAATGAAACGGCTGGTTATGGATTTAACCGTGAGCCGGATAGCTGGTTATGGATTTAACCGTGAGCCGAAAAGGCTGTGTATGATATGAATATTGGCTGGTTCTGGACTGAACCGTGAGCCGGATGGCTGATATGGATGTTGATTCATGGATGAGAATTCATGCATGTTTATGCTGAATTATTGATAATTGAGAATTTCACTTCCACTATCAGAGGCACGAGATCCCTGGGAGGAAGCAGTGGCTAGCCACCACGTGCTCCAGGTGGAGGCTCGAGACTCTGTTGACCCTATGTCGTAAGTGTGGCCAGGAACTGTGAAAGACCCGGATGAGCTCGCCCCCGAAATATTCACCAGTGAGGGTGATGGATATGGATCATGTTTATGATCAAGTTTATAACGAGTATAACTCGAGTTGGGGATGCGCGACAGAGGGACAGTCCAATGGTTAGCGACCAGGACTTGTCGGGTTGGCTCTATAACCGACAAGATGATATCATCGGCCACTAGGGACAGGCATTCATCATATGCATATTATGTGAATTGTTTGAGATTGCCTATTTGACTGCATATAACTTGCTAATTGTCTAAATGTCTTAACTGCTCCTATTTGTATATTCTTTGTCTGATATAACTGTGTTTGCTATAATATACTCCTGCTGGTGGTTGGGAGGTTTGAAGGAATTGGAAAGGGAAGTATTAGTTAGACTGAAGAATCTTAGTCAGATGCCCTTATGGTTAGCTTGTTTATAAGCTTTGATATTATCTGGAGGAAGTTCTAGGATTGCCTTTGGCTTTCCTCTATTATTATGTATTATATATGTGGAAGCTGTTACCATGCTGGGGACCTCTGGTTCTCACCCATGCGGATTTTGTGGTTTTCAGATGCAGGACGTGAGGTTTCCCGTTGAGGCATGCTGGAGACTTCTAGATTTGCGAAGATCCTTTGTTCTCGGGGCTATGTTTTGGTTTATACGTTTTGCTTAGATACTTTTATCTCCATTAAATAATACAACTGTGATGACTCCTCTTATGGGAGATTTTGGAGAATAGGTTTTATGTATTTGTGTCCCTTTGGGTTTCCTTTGGGGTTTTCCTTATTTTATCATATGTATATATTGTTATGCTCGGACCGGTTATCTTCACAGCCGGATTCTGAGTCTTGATATTCCTGTTTTTGACACTCCTTTGTATATATATAATCTCGCGTTGGTTTATCCTTGTTCGTTACGTTAACGATCGGAGTGTGCGCTTTTGAGTTGCGGTTGGTTTTTGTTTACCCCTTTTCCTACAAAGGCTCCTAGTTATAATCAATCATTCATACTACTATACGTACTAATTTTTATTCTAGAGGTCGTAATACCTTGCCATCTCTGAATTATGACTTAAGCATAAGACTCTGTATGGTAGGGTGTTATAATTATGGTATCAGAGCAGTTCGTTCCTGTAGAGCCTGAGGATGGACTGACTATGCTTCTGTGCATTCTCTGTGTGTGTTATGTGCTATTAGTATATCTGCTTGATATAATTGACATAAACGTTCATGAGCATGCATTTGGGACTTTGAAGCACTAGACTTCCGATATTGAGACTGATCAACTCAATATCGATTGTTGGGTGTGTATAGGAACCAGATGGCGCCTCGTGGATGCGGTAGAGGTAGTGCGAGAGGTCGTACGAATGCTCGTGCACCGGAGATAACCCTAATGACCCGGTGAACTTTATGGCTGCGTTGGAGAACATGGTTGCTGCTATGCAAGCCACTGCTGAGGCTCTTGGTCAACAGATGAACAACCATGGTAATGATGGAGGTGGAGTTCAAGGCCCGATGACACTAGCAAACTTTTTGAAGGTTAATCCGCCTAAGTTCAAGGGAACTACTAGCCCGACTGAGGCTGATACATGGTTTCAGGCTATAGAGCGAGCACTGCAAGCACAAGTGGTACCTGAAGGACAGCGTGTCGAGTTTGCCACCTATATGCTCACCGGTGAAGCGTCGCATTGGTGGCAAGGCATCCGACGTCTTCTGCAGCAGGGTGATGACTATATCACCTGGAATGTCTTTCAAGAAGAGTTCTATAAGAAGTACTTTCCGACTTCAGCTAGGACGGCTAAGGAACTTGAATTGTTACAGCTGAAGCAGGGTACTATGTCCATATCAGAGTATACTGACAAGTTCGAGGAGCTGTTGAGGTTCTCTCGTATGTGCCAAGGAACTCCGGTGGAATATGAAGAATGGAAGTGTGTTAAGTATGAAGGAGGACTCCTGAGTGATATCTTCAGTTCAGTAGGACCAATGGAGATTAGGACTTTCTCCGAATTAGTGAACAAGTGTAGGGTTGCTGAGGAGTGTGTGAAAAGGGCAACCACTGAGAAAGGGAGTCACAAAGGTTCATTTCCCCAGAACCGAGGGAAGGGCTTTGCACCTAGAGGTCCGTCTTTCAAGAGGGGAAGCTCTTTCAGGAGGCCCAACAACAACAACAATTTCCAAGGGAAGAAGTTTGGGAAGCAACCTCAGAATGAACAAGCTTGTGCTAAGTGTGGAGGTCACCATCCGGGAGTACCATGCAAGGCCGGATGGGGTTTGTGCTACAATTGTGGAAAGGCGGGGCATAAAGCCGCCAGTTGTCCGGAGAGGCAGAAACAAGGTGCTGGGAAGGCACAACAGACTGGTCGGGTGTTCACCACTTCAGCTGTAGGAGCTGAGGGATCCGAGACACTTATTCGAGGTAACTGTGAAATGGCTGGTCAAACTTTAAATGCTTTATTTGATTCTGAAGCATCGCATTCATTCATTGCATTTGAGAAAGCTCATGAGTTAGGATTGAAGATTGTAACCTTAGGTTATGATCTAAGAGTGTACAATGCTACCCATGAAGCTACGGTAACTAGGCTAGGATGCCCGGAAGTTTCCTTTAGGTTCAAGCAGCGTGATTTTGTTCATAATTTAGTCTGCTTGCCGATGGTCGGTCTTGATCTTATCTTGGGATTGGATTGGTTATCTAAGAACCATGTTCTGCTTGATTGTTCTACAAAGTCGGTGTTCTTTATGCCGGAAGATACAGAAGGGCCGGTCGTGGTGAATAATTATTACTTGAATTCAATGATGGTGAACTGTTCTGGAATCGAATGTCAGGGTATCATGTTGTTAACCGCGGGCGTTTCGGGAGATGATCAAAGGTTGGAGCAGATCCCGGTTGTGTGTGAGTTTCCGGAAGTGTTTCCCGATGATATTGATGAGTTTCCACCTAACCGAGAGGTTGAGTTTGCTATTGAATTGGTGCCCGGGGCGGGACCAATCTCAAGTGCTCCTTATAGGATGTCACCGTTAGAAATGAACGAGCTAAAGTCTCAGTTAGAGGATTTGTTGGGAAAGAATTTTATACGGCCAAGTGTCTCCCCGTGGGGTGCTCCAGTGTTACTGGTAAACAAGAAAGATGGGAGTATGCGGCTCTGTGTGGATTATAGGTAGCTGAACAAGGTTACAATAAAGAATAAGTACCCATTGCCGAGAATTGATGATCTCATGGATCAGTTACAAGGAGCTGGAGTTTTCTCCAAGATCGATTTGCGATCCGGTTATCACCAGATAAGGGTGAGGGGTGAGGATATCCCTAAGACCGCTTTCAGGACTCGTTATGGTTATTACGAGTACACTGTGATGTCCTTTGGGTTGACGAACGCTCCTGCGGTATTCATGGATTACATGAATAGAGTTTTCCGTCCGTTTCTGGATAAATTCGTTGTTGTCTTCATTGATGACATACTGATTTATTCCAAGACTGAAGAGCATGCGGAACACTTAAGGACCGTGTTGCAGGATTCTAAAGGAGAAGAAACTCTATGCAAAACTATCGAAGTGTGAGTTCTGGAAGAGTCAGTGAAGTTTGGGTCATGTGGTGAGTAAGAAGGGAATAGCCGTAGATCCAACTAAGGTGGAGGCTGTGATGGGTTGGAAGCAACAACCACTGTGACGGAGATAAGGAGTTTTCTGGGTCTAGCTAAGGACCGTGTTGCAGATTCTAAAGGAGAAGAAACTCTATGCAAAACTATCGAAGTGTGAGTTCTGGAAGAGTCAGGTGAAGTTTTTGGGTCATGTGGTGAGTAAGAAGGGAATAGCCGTAGATCCAACTAAGGTGGAGGCTGTGATGGGTTGGAAGCAACCAACCACTGTGACGGAGATAAGGAGTTTTCTGGGTCTAGCTGGCTATTACCGAAGGTTTATCAAGGGCTTTTCACAGATCGCTTTGCCAATGACAAAGTTAACCCGCAAAGACACTCCGTTTGTTTGGACTCCTGAGTGCGAGGAGAGCTTTCAGACATTGAAGGAAAAGTTGACCACTGCACCTGTGTTAGTGCTACCCGAGCCGAATGAGCCATTTGAGGTGTATTGTGATGCCTCATTGAAGGGTCTAGGGTGCGTGCTGATGCAGCATCATCATGTGGTGGCGTATGCCTCACGACAGTTGAGACCTCATGAAGTTAGTTACCCTACGCACGATTTGGAACTCGCTGCGGTTGTGTTTGCCTTGAAAGTGTAGAGGCATTATCTCTATGGGGTTAAGTTCCAAGTTTTCTCTGATCATAAGAGCTTGAAGTACCTCTTTGATCAGAAAGAGCTTAATATGAGGCAGAGAAGGTGGATGGAATTGTTGAAGGACTACGACTTTGAGTTGCATTACCATCCGGGAAGGGCGAACGTAGTGGCAGATGCGTTAAGTCGGAAGTCATTATATGCGGCTTGGATGATGCTTCAAGAGGAGAAGTTGCTCAAGGGATTCGAGAGTCTGAAAATTGGTGCTCAAAAAGTATCCGGAACCTTGTGTTTGAGCAGATTAGAAATCTCAAGTGAATTTAAGTCCGAACTCCTAAAGGCTCATCAAAATGATGAAGCGTTATGGAAAGTGTTACCGGCCATTGAGCAAGGAAAACAGTGGAGAGTGTCGGAAGAAAAAGATGGGTTATGGAGATTCAAGGGTAGAATCATTGTGCCGGATGTTGGCACTTTGAGGCAAGATATCTTAAAGGAGGCACACAAAAGCGGATTCTCCATTCACCCGGGAAGTACTAAGATGTACCATGATTTGAAGGCGATGTTTTGGTGGCCGGGTATGAAGAATGATGTGGTGGAATATGTTTCAAAGTGCTTAACTTGTCAAAAGGTAAAGATTGAACATCAAAAGCCTGCCGGTATGGTGCAACCTTTAGAGATTCCACAATGGAAGGGAAAGTATTGCAATGGACTTTGTGTCAGGATTGCCAAGGACTAGGGCTGGTTTTGATGCTATTTGGGTGATTGGACCGACTGACGAAGTCAGCTCACTTTTTGCCCATTCGTATGACTTACACCCTTGAGGAGCTAGCACGGTTATACATAAAGGAGATTGTGAGACTTCATGGTGTACCTGCTACTATAATCTCTGATAGAGATCCTCGTTTCACTTCAAGGTTTTGGGGTGCATTTCAGAAGGCTTTTGGAATCCGATTAAGCTTGAGCACGGCTTACCATCCTCAAACAGATGGTCAATCTGAGAGGACGATCCAAACACTAGAGGATATGTTGAGAGCATGTGTTTTGGACCAACCGGCGAGTTGGGATCGGTATATGCCATTAGTGGAGTTTGCATACAATAATAGTTATCATGCGAGCATCGAAATGGCTCCGTATGAGGCCTTGTATGGGAGAAAATGTCAATCTCCGCTATGTTGGTATGAAGCTGGAGAGAAAAGCTTGTTGGGACCGGAAATGATAGCTGAGACTACTGAACAAGTCAAGAAAATCCGAGATAGGATGCTTACGGCGCAGAGTCGTTGGTGCGCGAAATTGTGAACAGTACTTTTTCACAACTCAAATAATCCCCGGTAATGGCTCCAAGAACTTGGTGGCTCAATACCATGGCATTACACAACTTCGCACAACTAACCAGCAAGTGCACTGGGTCGTCCAAGTAATAAAACCTTACGTGAGTAAGGGTCGATCCCACGGAGATTGTTAGTATTGAAGCAAGCTATGGTCATCTTGTAAATCTTAGTCAGGCAAACTCAAATGTATATGATGATGATGAACGAAAATAACATAAAAGATAAAGATAGTGATACTTATGTAATTCATTGGTGTAAGAGCTTCAGACAAGTGTATGAAGATGCCTTCCCTTCCGTCTCTCTGCTTTCCTACAGCCTTCATCCAATCCTTCTTACTCCTTTCCATGGCAAACTCGTGTAGGGTCTCACTGTTGTCAGCAGCTACCTCCCATCCTCGCAGTGAAGCTAATGCACACACTCTGTCAGTGCTGCCAATCACCGGTGTGGTTCCCTCCCCTACTGGAATAGAATCCAGTGATTTTGTGTCTGTCACTAACGCCCAGCAAGTTACAGGTTTGAAGCACGTCACAGTCATTCAATCATTGAATCCTACTCAGAACACCACAGACAAGGTTAGACCTTCCGGATTCTCTTGAATGCTGCCATCAGTTCTTGCCTATACCACGAAGACTCTGATCTCACGGAATGGCTGGCTCGTTTGTCAGGCGAGCACTCGGTTGTCAGGCGATCAACCATGCATCGTGCAATCAGGAATCCAAGAGATATTCACTAAAGCCTCGAATGCTTGTAGAACAAGAATGGTTGTCAGTCACCTTGTTCATAGGTTGAAGAACGAGTGATATCTTAGATAAAGAACAAGCGGAGTTGAATAGAAGAACAATAGTAATTGCATTAATACTCGAGGTACAGCAGAGCTTCACACCCTTAATCTATGGTGTGTAGAAACTCCACCGTTGAAAATACATAAGCATAAGGTCCAGGCATGGCCGAATGGCCAGCCTCCCAAAGATCTAAGATAGCATAAAAGTGAAGATAGCTACCAAAGTCTACTAATACAATAGTAAAAGGTCCTATTAATAGTAAACTAGTAACCTAAGGTGTACAGAAATGTAAATGACATAAAAATCCACTTCCGGGCCCACTTGGTGTGTGCTTGGGCTGAGCAATCAAGGAAATTCGTGTAGAGACCTTTTCTGGAGTTAAACGCCAGCTCCCATGCCAGTTTGGGCGTTTAACTCCAACTTTATTCCTGTTCCGGCGTTTAACGCTGGAATTCCTGAGGCCGGATTGCTTCGCGGGTTTGGGCCATCAAATCTTGGACAAAGTATGGACTATTATATATTGCTGGAAAGCCCTGGAGCGCGCCAATTGGGCTTCTGTAGCTCCAGAAAATCCACTTCGAGTGCAGGGAGGTCAGAATCCAACAGCATCTGCAGTCCTTTTTGGTCTGAATCAGATTTGCTCAGGTCCCTCAATTTCAGCCAAAATACCTGAAATCACAGAAAAACACACAAACTCATAGTAAAGTCCAGAAAAGTGAATTTTAAATAAAAACTAATAAAAATGTACTAAAATCTAACTAAAAGATATCAAAAACATACTAAAAACAATGCCAAAAAGTATACAAATTATCCGCTCATCAGTCGTCAGAAGAGTTACGCCGATCAAAGGTGAAAGCCCTTAGAATTTGAGGAAGGAGACCATGTTTTTCTTAAGGTTACTCCGACTACGGGAGTAGGTAGGGCGATTAAAGCAAAGAAGTTGAATCCTCGATACATTGGTCCATTTCAGATCCTAGAGAGGATTGGACCGGTGGCGTATCGGATGGCTCTACCACCTCATCTTTCGAACCTGCACGACGTGTTTCATGTGTCGCAGCTTCGGAAGTACACTCCTGATGCTAGCCATGTGTTAGAACCTGAGTCGGTTCAGTTAAGGAAAGATTTGATGCTTCCAGTGGCTCCAGTCAGAATTGATGATACTAGTATTAAACGGTTGCGTGGAAAAGAGGTTTCATTAGTCAAAGTGGCATGGAGTCGAGGCGGTGTTGAGGAACACACTTGGGAACTTGAGTCGGAGATGCGAACGGATTATCCGCATTTATTCTCAGGTAATTGCATTTGAATTTTGGGGCAAAATTCCAATTAGGTGGGTAGAATGTAAAACCCGGTTAATTAACGGCTAATTAACCCATAAATGAGAATTTATTCTAGAAAGCCTAAAATGTGATTTTTATGGCTAATGTGATAGAGGAGACTGAGACGAGAATTTCGGTACCAATTTTATAGAATTCGGACCAAGATTGGACCGAACGGGCCAAACCGGGCCAACCGGACCCAAAGTGGGCCCTTGGCCCAACATAACTAAACCAAACCCTAGTTTTCAGCACTCTCTCTCCTCACAAACACTAAAACGCTGAACTTAGAGAGAAGGGAGGAAGAACACTCTCTCAAGTTCTCTCCCTTGGTTGATCTTCAAATCACCATAACTTTTGATCTAGAGCTCCGATTGCCGCTCCGTTTGCGGCCACGCGTTCACCGCGAGAGCTCTACAAAACCCATACACAATCTTGAGGTAAGCCACGTGTTTCTGTTCGAAATTCCAGCCCTTATTTTCGAGTTTCATGGGTAAAATGTTGAGATTTTGGGCTCTTTGATGTTATAGGACCCAACTCTCTTGAAGGAGAAGGTTAATATTGTCTCCTTGGACCTTGGGTGTGGTAAGATTCTCAACCCTAGTGTAATTTTGTTGTTCTATGATATTTGGGTTTTGAGATATTGTGTATGGGTATGATGGTTGTGGCTTAGGTTGTGTATGTGTGGATATTGGAGCTTGATTGGTGACTTTGAAAAGCTTGAAAAGGGTTTGGTGGTGAAAAATCTGTTCTTGAAGGTGTTGAGGCCTTGAGAGCTTGTGGATAAGTGGTTTGGAAGTGCTCCGGTGGAGCTTGGGAAATTCAGCTAAGGTATGGTTTCGGTTTCCCGTATCTAATATGTAATGTGGTAGGAAATACTTAGGCTAGAGGCCCTAAGATAGGCTTGATGGTTGATGTTGTTAAATGATTGAGATATATGATGTGGTCATATATGTGATGATGATTATTGATGCCTTAATGGTATGATGTATGAGAAGTATGCATGTTGTGATATATGCTTGATGATTGGTTATGGTTGAATTGTGGGTTGAACCATGTTGATGGTGAATATGATATTGATTATGTATAATGATGGTTAATTGGAATTGGTGTTGTTGAAAATTGGCATGAGGAAGAGTATATGATATGTCAATGTGTTTGAGTTTGAGCCACTTGGGTGAAGTGGGATAAAATGATGAGATAGTGATTTTGGTAAATTGTGGTAATGTGTCAATGTGTGAGTTGAGGAGGCTTGATGTTGAATTTGATACATTCTAATTGATTTCAAAGAAAAGGGATGAAAATGGCATGTTTTGGTTGATTTTGAAAAGAGTTGAAAATGGCTTGTTTTGAAAATGGCATATTGTGGTTTTATATGAAAATATGGTTTTTGGGCATACTTTGATGGGACATAACTTGGACTACGGATCTCCGTTTTGTACCAAATCTGTTTAGAAATGAAATTGGATCCGGGATGTCCATGCCGTTCAAAGAACGGGTGAAAAACGATTTAAAATGAGGAAGTTATGTCCGTTGGAAGATTGGGGTTTAAATCTGTGAATTCTGCAGCTTTTAACTTAGAACATTTTTAGCAGAATGATCCCTTGCGCGTGGGCGCACCTGGCGCATACGCGCCGATCTTCCAGAAAGCGCCATCCACGCGTGCGCGTGATGTGCGCGGGCGCGCCGATTGTGCTGCACCCAATGCCCAGCCATTTTCCAGAGAGTTATGCCAGAACTGTGCCAGTGTTGTGCCTGGGGCACGAGAACTCCCGCGCGTACGCGTGGTTGACGCGTGCGCGTCGATGAGTTCTTGTGGCCATCCACGCGTGTGCGTGGAGTGCGCGTACGCGTGGCCCTGTTTTCATCCCAAAGTTGATTTTTGAGTTTTAAAAGCCAAATCTCATACTTCTAAGCCTCCGATCTCACCATTTATGTCTTAAATCATTATGACATGCCTAGCTATTAAAAAGGGGCTAGTGAATGAGGTAACTTGCGAGTGAAGCAAGGGAAAAATGAATGATCAATGAGGATCAAGATGATTATGTGAGATGCGGAGGATGGTGGTGGAAGTGCTTGTTATGCCATGGGCCGAAAGGCTATAATTGTTAATGAAACGGCTGGTTATGGATTTAACCGTGAGCCGGATAGCTGGTTATGGATTTAACCGTGAGCCGGAAAGGCTGTGTATGATATGAATATTGGCTGGTTCTGGACTGAACCGTGAGCCGAATGGCTGATATGGATGTTGATTTATGGATGAGAATTCATGCATGTTTATGCTGAATTATTGATAATTGAGAATTTCACTTCCACTATCAGAGGCACGAGATCCCTGGGAGGAAGCAGTGGCTAGCCACCACGTGCTCCAGGTGGAGGCTCGAGACTCTGTTGACCCTATGTCGTAAGTGTGGCCGGGCACTGTGAAAGACCCGGATGAGCTCGCCCCCGAAATATTCACCAGTGAGGGTGATGGATATGGATCATGTTTATGATCAAGTTTATAACGAGTATAACTCGAGTTGGGGATGCGCGACGAGGGACAGTCCAATGGTTAGCGACCAGGACTTGTCGGGTTGGCTCTATAACCGACAAGATGATATCATCGGCCACTAGGGACAGGCATTCATCATATGCATACTATGTGAATTGTTTGAGATTGCCTATTTGACTGCATATACTTGCTAATTGTCTAAATGTCTTAACTGCTCCTATTTGTATATTCTTTGTCTGATATAACTGTGTTTGCTATAATATACTCCTGCTGGTGGTTGGGAGGTTTGAAGGAATTGGAAAGGGAAGTATTAGTTAGACTGAAGAATCTTTAGTCAGATGCCCTTATATGGTTTAGCTTGTTTATAAGCTTTGATATTATCTGGAGGAAGTTCTAGGATTGCCTTTGGCTTTCCTCTATTATTATGTATTATATATGTGGAAGCTGTTACCATGCTGGGGACCTCTGGTTCTCACCCATGCGGATTTTGTGGTTTTCAGATGCAGGACGTGAGGTTTCCCGCTGAGGCATGCTGGAGACTTCTAGATTTGCGAAGATCCTTTGTTCTCGGGGCTATGTTTTGGTTTATACGTTTTGCTTAGATACTTTTATCTCCATTAAATAATACAACTGTGATGACTCCTCTTATGGGAGATTTTGGAGAATAGGTTTTATGTATTTGTGTCCCTTTGGGTTTCCTTTGGGGTTTTCCTTATTTTATCATATGTATATATTGTTATGCTCGGACCGGTTATCTTCGCAGCCGGATTCTGAGTCTTGATATTCCTATTTTTGACACTCCTTTGTATATATATAATCTCGCGTTGGTTTATCCTTGTTCGTTACGTTAACGATCGGAGTGTGCGCTTTTGAGTTGCGGTTGGTTTTTGTTTACCCCTTTTCCTACAAAGGCTCCTAGTTATAATCAATCATTCATACTACTATACGTACTAATTTTTATTCTAGAGGTCGTAATACCTTGCCATCTCTGAATTATGACTTAAGCATAAGACTCTGTATGGTAGGGTGTTATAATTATGGTATCAGAGCAGTTCGTTCCTGTAGAGCCTGAGGGATGGACTGACTATGCTTCTGTGCATTCTCTGTGTGTGTGTTATGTGCTATTAGTATATCTGCTTGATATAATTGGCATAAACGTTCATGAGCATGCATTTGGGACTTTGAAGCACTAGACTTCCGATATTGAGACTGATCAACTCAATATCGATTGTTGGGTGTGTATAGGAACCAGATGGCGCCTCGTGGACGCGGTAGAGGTAGTGCGAGAGGTCGTACGAATGCTCGTGCACCGGAGAATAACCCTAATGACCCGGTGAACTTTATGGCTGCGTTGGAGAACATGGCTGCTGCTATGCAAGCCACTGCTGAGGCTCTTGGTCAACAGATGAACAACCATGGTAATGATGGAGGTGGAGTTCAAGGCCCGATGACACTAGCAAACTTTTTGAAGGTTAATCCACCTAAGTTCAAGGGAACTACTAGCCCGACTGAGGCTGATACATGGTTTCATGCTATAGAGCGAGCACTGCAAGCACAAGTGGTACCTGAAGGACAGCGTGTCGAGTTTGCCACCTATATGCTCACCGGTGAAGCGTCGCATTGGTGGCAAGGCATCCGACGTCTTCTGCAGCAGGGTGATGACTATATCACCTGGAATGTCTTTCAAGAAGAGTTCTATAAGAAGTACTTTCCGACTTCTGCTAGGACGGCTAAGGAACTTGAATTGTTACAGTTGAAGCAGGGTACTATGTCCATATCAGAGTATACTGACAAGTTCGAGGAGCTGTTCAGGTTCTCTCGTATGTGCCAAGGAACTCCGGTGGAATATGAAGAATGGAAGTGTGTTAAGTATGAAGGAGGACTCCAGAGTGATATCTTCAGTTCAGTAGGACTAATGGAGATTAGGACTTTCTCCGAATTAGTGAACAAGTGTAGGGTTGCTGAGGAGTGTGTGAAAAGGGCAACCACTGAGAAAGGGAGTCACAAAGGTTCATTTCCACAGAACCGAGGGAAGGGCTTTGCACCTAGGGGTCCGTCTTTCAAGAGGGGAAGCTCTTTCAGGAGGCCCAACAACAACAACAATTTCCAAGGGAAGAAGTTTGGGAAGCAACCTCAGAATAAACAAGCTTGTGCTAAGTGTGGAGGTCACCATCCGGGAGTACCATGCAAGGCCGGATGGGGTTTGTGCTATAATTGTGGAAAGGCGGGGCATAAAGCCGCCAGTTGTCCGGAGAGGCAGAAACAAGGTGCTGGGAAGGCACAACAGACTGGTTGGGTGTTCACCACTTCAGCTGTAGGAGCTGAGGGATCCGAGACACTTATTCGAGGTAACTGTGAAATGGCTGGTCAAACTTTAAATGCTTTATTTGATTCTGGAGCATCGCATTCATTCATTGCATTTGAGAAAGCTCATGAGTTAGGATTGAAGATTGTAACCTTAGGTTATGATCTAAGAGTGTACAATGCTACCCATGAAGCTACGGTAACTAGGTTAGGATGCCCGGAAGTTTCCTTTAGGTTCAAGCAGCGTGATTTTGTTCATAATTTAGTCTGCTTGCCGATGGTCGGTCTTGATCTTATCTTGGGATTGGATTGGTTATCTAAGAACCATGTTCTGCTTGATTGTTCTACAAAGTCGGTGTACTTTATGCCGGAAGATACAGAAGGGCCGATCGTGGTGAATAATTATTACTTGAATTCAATGATGGTGAACTGTTCTGGAATCGAATGTCAGGGTATCATGTTGTTAACCGCGGGCGTTTCGGGAGATGATCAAAGGTTGGAGCAGATCCCGGTTGTGTGTGAGTTTCCGGAAGTGTTTCCCGATGATATTGATGAGTTTCCACCTAACCGAGAGGTTGAGTTTGCTATTGAATTGGTGCCCGGGGCAGGACCAATCTCAAGTGCTCCTTATAGGATGTCACCGTTAGAAATGAACGAGCTAAAGTCTCAGTTAGAGGATTTGTTGGGAAAGAATTTTATACGGCCAAGTGTCTCCCCGTGGGGTGCTCCAGTGTTACTGGTAAACAAGAAAGATGGGAGTATGCGGCTCTGTGTGGATTACAGGCAGCTGAACAAGGTTACAATAAAGAATAAGTACCCATTGTCGAGAATTGATGATCTCATGGATCAGTTACAAGGAGCTGGAGTTTTCTCCAAGATCGATTTGCGATCCGGTTATCACCAGATAAGGGTGAGGGGTGAGGATATCCCTAAGACCGCTTTCAGGACTCGTTATGGTTATTACGAGTACACTGTGATGTCCTTTGGGTTGACGAACGCTCCTGCGGTATTCATGGATTACATGAATAGAGTTTTCCGTCCGTTTCTGGATAAATTCGTTGTTGTCTTCATTGATGACATACTGATTTATTCCAAGACTGAAGAAGAGCATGCGGAACACTTAAGGACCGTGTTGCAGATTCTAAAGGAGAAGAAACTCTATGCAAAACTATCGAAGTGTGAGTTCTGGAAGAGTGAGGTGAAGTTTTTGGGTCATGTGGTAAGTAAGAAGGGAATAGCCGTAGATCCAACTAAGGTGGAGGCTGTGATGGATTGGAAGCAACCAACCACTGTGACGGAGATAAGGAGTTTTCTGGTTCTAGCTGGCTATTACCGAAGGTTTATCAAGGGCTTTTCACAGATCGCTTTGCCAATGACAAAGTTAACCCGCAAAGACACTCCGTTTGTTTGGACTCCTGAGTACGAGGAGAGCTTTCAGACATTGAAGAAAAAGTTGACCACTGCACCTGTGTTAGTGCTACCCGAGCTGAATGAGCCATTTGAGGTGTATTGTGATGCCTCATTGAAGGGTCTAGGGTGCGTGCTGATGCAGCATCATCATGTGGTGGCGTATGCCTCACGACAGTTGAGACCTCATGAAGTTAGTTACCCTACGCACGATTTGGAACTCGCTGCGGTTGTGTTTGCCTTGAAGGTGTGGAGGCATTATCTCTATGGGGTTAAGTTCCAAGTTTTCTCTGATCATAAGAGCTTGAAGTACCTCTTTGATCAGAAAGAGCTTAATATGAGGCAGAGAAGGTGGATGGAATTGTTGAAGGACTACGACTTTGAGTTGCATTACCATCCGGGAAGGGCGAACGTAGTGGCAGATGCGTTAAGTCGGAAGTCATTATATGCGGCTTGGATGATGCTTCAAGAGGAGAAGTTGCTCAAGGGATTCGAGAGTCTGAAAATTGGTGCTCAAAAAGTATCCGGAACTTTGTGTTTGAGCAGATTAGAAATCTCAAGTGAATTTAAGTCCGAACTCCTAAAGGCTCATCAAAATGATGAAGCGTTATGGAAAGTGTTACCGGCCATTGAGCAAGGAAAACAGTGGAGAGTGTCGGAAGAAAAAGATGGGTTATGGAGATTCAAGGGTAGAATCATTGTGCCGGATGTTGGCACTTTGAGGCAAGATATCTTAAAGGAGGCACACAAAAGCGGATTCTCCATTCACCCGGGAAGTACTAAGATGTACCATGATTTGAAGGCGATGTTTTGGTGGCCGGGTATGAAGAATGATGTGGCGGAATATGTTTCAAAGTGCTTAACTTGTCAAAAGGTAAAGATTGAACATCAAAAGCCTGCCGGTATGGTGCAACCTTTAGAGATTCCACAATGGAAGTGGGAAAGTATTGCAATGGACTTTGTGTCAGGATTGCCAAGGACTAGGGCTGGTTTTGATGCTATTTGGGTGATTGTGGACCGACTGACGAAGTCAGCTCACTTTTTGCCCATTCGTATGACTTACACCCCTGAGGAGCTAGCACGGTTATACATAAAGGAGATTGTGAGACTTCATGGTGTACCTGCTACTATAATCTCTGATAGAGATCCTCGTTTCACTTCAAGGTTTTGGGGTGCATTTCAGAAGGCTTTTGGAATCCGATTAAGCTTGAGCACGGCTTACCATCCTCAAACAGATGGTCAATCTGAGAGGACGATCCAAACACTAGAGGATATGTTGAGAGCATGTGTTTTGGACCAACCGGCGAGTTGGGATCGGTATATGCCATTAGTGGAGTTTGCATACAATAATAGTTATCATGCGAGCATCGGAATGGCTCCGAATGAGGCCTTGTATGGGAGAAAATGTCAATCTCCGCTATGTTGGTATGAAGCTGGAGAGAAAAGCTTGTTGGGACCGGAAATGATAGCTGAGACTACTGAACAAGTCAAGAAAATCTGAGATAGGATGCTTACGGCGCAGAGTCGTCAGAAGAGTTACGCCGATCAAAGGCGAAAGCCCTTAGAATTTGAGGAAGGAGACCATGTTTTTCTTAAGGTTACTCCGACTACGGGAGTAGGTAGGGCGATTAAAGCAAAGAAGTTGAATCCTCGATACATTGGTCCATTTCAGATCCTAGAGAGGATTGGACCGGTGGCGTATCGGATGGCTCTACCACCTCATCTTTCGAACCTGCACGACGTGTTTCATGTGTCGCAGCTTCGGAAGTACACTCCTGATGCTAGCCATGTGTTAGAACCTGAGTCGGTTCAGTTAAGGGAAGATTTGATGCTTCCAGTGGCTCCAGTCAGAATTGATGATACTAGTATTAAACGGTTGCGTGGAAAAGAGGTTTCATTAGTCAAAGTGGCATGGAGTCGAGGCGGTGTTGAGGAACACACTTGGGAACTTGAGTCGGAGATGCGAACGGATTATCCGCATTTATTCTCAGGTAATTGCATTTGAATTTTGTGGGCAAAATTCCCAATTAGGTGGGTAGAATGTAAAACCCGGTTAATTAACGGCTAATTAACCCATAAATGAGAATTTATTCTAGAAAGCCTAAAATGTGATTTTTATGGCTAAATGTGATAGAGGAGACTGAGACGAGAATTTCGGTACCAATTTTATAGAATTCGGACCAAGATTGGACCGAACGGGCCAAACCGGGCCAACCGGACCCAAAGTGGGCCCTTGGCCCAACATAACTAAACCAAAATCCTAGTTTTCAGCACTCTCTCTCCTCACACACACTAAAACACGCTGAACTTAGAGAGAAGGGGAGGAAGAACACTCTCTCAAGTTCTCTCCCTTGGTTGATCTTCAAATCACCATAACTTTTGATCTAGAGCTCCGATTGCCGCTCCGTTTGCGGCCAAGCGTTCACCGCGGAGAGCTCTACAAAACCCATACAACTAATCTTGAGGTAAGCCACGTGTTTCTGTTCGAAATTCCAGCCCTTATTTTCGAGTTTCATGGGTAAAATGTTGAGATTTTGGGCTCTTTGATGTTATAGGACCCAACTCTCTTGAAGGAGAAGGTTAATATTGTCTCCTTGGACCTTGGGTGTGGTAAGATTCTCAACCCTAGTGTAATTTTGTTGTTCTATGATGTTTGGGTTTTGAGATATTGTGTATGGGTATGATGGTTGTGGCTTAGGTTGTGTATGTGTGGATATTGGAGCTTGATTGGTGACTTTGAAAAGCTTGAAAAGGGTTTGGTGGTGAAAAATCTGTTCTTGGAGGTGTTGAGGCCTTGAGAGCTTGTGGATAAGTGGTTTGGAAGTGCTCCGGTGGAGCTTGGAAAATTCGGCTAAGGTATGGTTTCGGTTTCCCGTATCTAATATGTAATGTGATAGGAAATACTTAGGCTAGAGGCCCTAAGATAGGCATTGAATGGTTGATGTTGTTAAATGATTGAGATATATGATGTGGTCATATATGTGATGATGATTATTGATGCCTTAATGGTATGATGTATGAGAAGTATGCATGTTGTGATATATGCTTGATGATTGGTTATGGTTGAATTGTGGGTTGAACCATGTTGATGGTGAATATGATATTGATTATGTATAATGATGGTTAATTGGAATTGGTGTTGTTGAAAATTGGCATGAGGAAGAGTATATGATATGTCAATGTGTTTGAGTTTGAGCCACTTGGGTGAAGTGGGGTAAAATGATGAGATAGTGATTTTGGTAAGTTGTGGTAATGTGTCAATGTGTGAGTTGAGGAGGCTTGATGTTGAATTTGATACATTCTAGTTGATTTCAAAGAAAAGGGATGAAAATTGCATGTTTTGGTTGATTTTGAAAAGAGTTGAAAATGGCTTGTTTTGAAAATGGCATATTGTGGTTTTATATGAAAATATGGTTTTTGGGCATACTTTGATGGGACATAACTTGGACTACGGATCTCTGTTTTGTACCAAATCTGTTTAGAAATGAAATTGGATCCGGGATGTCCATGCCGTTCAAAGAACGGGTGAAAAACGATTTAAAATGAGGAAGTTATGTCCGTTGGAAGATTGGGGTTTAAATCTGTGAATTCTGCAGCTTTTAACTTAGAACATTTTTAGCAGAATGATCCCTTGCGCGCGCGTGGGCGCACCTGGCGCATACGCGCCGATCTTTCAGAAAGCGCCATCCACGCGTGCGCGTGATGTGCACGTGCGCGCCGATTGTGCTGCACCCAATGCCCAGCCATTTTTCAGAGAGTTATGCCAGAACTGTGCCAGTGTTGTGCCTGGGGCACGAGAACTCCCGCGCGTACGCGTGGTTGACGCGTGCGCGTCGATTGGCAAATTTGTAATCCACGCGTTAGCGTGCATGACGCTTGCGCGTCGATGAGTTCTTGAGGCCATCCACGCGTGTGTGTGGAATGCGCGTACGCGTGGCCCTGTTTTCATCCCAAAGTTGATTTTTGAGTTTTGAAAGCCAAATCTCATACTTCTAAGCCTCCGATCTCACCATTTATGTCTTAAATCATTATGACATGCCTAGCTATTAAAAAGGGGCTAGTGAATGAGATAACTTGCGAGTGAAGCAAGGGAAAAATGAATGATCAATGAGGATCAAGATGATTATGTGAGATGCGGAGGATGGTGGTGGAAGTGCTTGTTATGCCATGGGCCGAAAGGCTATAATTGTTAATGAAACGGCTGGTTATGGATTTAACCGTGAGCCGGATAGCTGGTTATGGATTTAACCGTGAGCCGGAAAGGCTGTGTATGATATGAATATTGGCTGGTTCTGGACTGAACCGTGAGCCGGATGGCTGATATGGATGTTGATCCATGGATGAGAATTCATGCATGTTTATGCTGAATTATTGATAATTGAGAATTTCACTTCCACTATCAGAGGCACGAGATCCCTGGGAGGAAGCAGTGGCTAGCCACCACGTGCTCCAGGTGGAGGCTCGAGACTCTGTTGACCCTATGTCGTAAGTGTGGCCGGGCACTGTGAAAGACCCGGATGAGCTCGCCCCCGAAATATTCACCAGTGAGGGTGATGGATATGGATCATGTTTATGATCAAGTTTATAACGAGTATAACTCGAGTTGGGGATGCGCGACAGAGGGACAGTCCAATGGTTAGCGACCAGGACTTGTCGGGTTGGCTCTATAACCGACAAGATGATATCATCGGCCACTAGGGACAGGCATTCATCATATGCATACTATGTGAATTGTTTGAGATTGCCTATTTGACTGCATATAACTTGCTAATTGTCTAAATGTCTTAACTGCTCCTATTTGTATATTCTTTGTCTGATATAACTGTGTTTGCTATAATATACTCCTGCTGGTGGTTAGGAGGTTTGAAGGAATTGGAAAGGGAAGTATTAGTTAGACTGAAGAATCTTTAGTCAGATGCCCTTATATGGTTTAGCTTGTTTATAAGCTTTGATATTATCTGGAGGAAGTTCTAGGATTGCCTTTGGCTTTCCTCTATTATTATGTATTATATATGTGGAAGCTGTTACCATGCTGGGGACCTCTGGTTCTCACCCATGCGGATTTTGTGGTTTTCAGATACAGGACGTGAGGTTTCCCGCTGAGGCATGCTGGAGACTTCTAGATTTGCGAAGATCCTTTGTTCTCGGGGCTATGTTTTGGTTTATACGTTTTGCTTAGATACTTTTATCTCCATTAAATAATACAACTGTGATGACTCCTCTTATGGGAGATTTTGGAGAATAGGTTTTATGTATTTGTGTCCCTTTGGGTTTGGGTTTTCCCTATTTTATCATATGTATATATTGTTATGCTCGGACCGGTTATCTTCGCAGCCGGATTCTGAGTCTTGATATTCCTGTTTTTGACACTCCTTTGTATATATATAATCTCGCGTTGGTTTATCCTTGTTCGTTACGTTAACGATCGGAGTGTGCGCTTTTGAGTTGCGGTTGGTTTTTGTTTACCCCTTTTTCCTACAAAGGCTCCTAGTTATAATCAATCATTCATACTACTATACGTACTAATTTTTATTCTAGAGGTCGTAATACCTTGCCATCTCTGAATTATGACTTAAGCATAAGACTCTGTATGGTAGGGTGTTACACATATTCAACAAAAATAACACGAAGTTAGCGAACAAGGTCAAATAGAAATATAGAATACATGAATTCACAAGCCATAAGCTACTTGAACAGAGCAGAACAGAACAGATTCAATGTTCGTCCAAGCAAATGATTCAAACGAAAAGCTTCAATTGCAAAAAAAATAATCAAAATCAGAGTAAACCCGCAGATTCGAACGAAGCACAAAAGTAGAGTATGATAAACCTAAAACTGGCACAGAAAAATTGAGCCCTAAGGTTTATCACGAAGAACATAATCACAAAATTAGGATATATATACCTGAAATTTGAGATGGTTACGAGAAGAACTGAGAAAGCGAGATGAGATTAGATGGAAGAGGTGCCAGAGGGAGCAGATGCGATGAGAGAGGCGGCAGAGAGAGCTCTCCAACTATGGGAGTAGACGCGACGAGAGCGGCGGCGGAGGGATCTCGTAGGACACAAGGGATGACAGAGAGAGATTGTGTGATGCAAGCGGTGGCGGCAGCGACAACGGCAATGGCCGCGGCGGAAGAAGCAGAAGTAGCAGCCATGGAGAGAAGAAGTAGCTCGTGCCTGGGGAGAGAAAAGGGATAGGTTAAGTTTACATTAATATTTTCCGACGAAAAATTTAAATTACAGACGGATTTTTCGTCTGTAATAATTTAATAAAACGCAGTGTTTTGCTTATTTAATTACAGACGAATTTTCCGTCTGTAACCATTTCCTACGGAAAAAAAATTATTTTTCCGACGGAATTATCAACGGATTCTCTTTTCCGTCTGTAATTTATGCTAATCCATTTTTTTTGTTTTCCGACAAAAAATTTCTCTGAAATTTCGTCTGTATTTCTGTGGGATAAAATCCGTCGAAAATTTTTACCTATAATAACAAGTTTTCTAGTAGTGTTAGTATAATTATTCATTAAATAATAATTTTTATATAATTATAAAAAAATATTTTTTAAATAATTTGAAAAAAAATATATATATATTGACACTAGAATATACCATGTCAGTATACTTGGTGCTAATATAAATATTATATAAATGCTAATTATGTATAATTTATAATTATATTATAATAATTGATAATTAATATAATTAGAATGATTGATAATTAGTATAAAATTTATTAAATATTAATTTTTATATAATTATAAAAAAATATTTTTTTAAAATAACTTAAGAGATATATGCATATTCGCATTAGAATACGCCAAGTCAACATTTTTAATATTAGAATATAATTTATTATAGAATAATATAATAATCATAGTTGAACAATAAGTCAAAATAATAATACATAATATTTTATAATTAACAATAGTATCATACTATGAAATATACAGATATATTAACGATTCTAATATTTACTATTCTAATATCTCTATTAAACTCAAGTGAAAACTAACGAGAAAATCTTAAATTTAGAATTTGGACACTCAAATTTGAAATCGAAATAATGAACTTTTATGAATATACCGGTAGTATAATAATTTAGAGTCCTAACAACTATGAAAGGAATAGTACTAATGAGTTATTATTATTATTATTATTAATATGTACTCGATTTAGCGTTTCCAATTTCAGTGTATTGGTACGGTGGTGGCAAAAGCCTAGAGGGTCGCTTACGTAATCCAATTTTAAGCAAACTAATTTGACCACCACTTATTTAATATATATACTAATAAATCGTATATTTTAAAAAAAGGCACTTTCATTTGCTGATACATGAAGTACATCCAGTGATACAAGGATGATTTTGGTGAATGCTCAGGAATTTATATGAAGTTTTGAGTGGAAAGTATACGCATCCCCAAAACTTGTACTCCTTTATAGATTATCATTATCGTAGAATTGTTATTAGGAATGTAAACAATAATTATTTTAAACCACATGAATAACTATCAATCAAATAAAAATATATTATATTTTTAAATTAATTATTTAAATCTTAATATTTAAATAATCATCTGTACACTTAATAAAATAAACATTCAATATATCTATTATTTATATTATTTAATATTTTTATTGTTTACCTATATTTTTCTATTGTTATTTGATAAACCACTATTTTATGGTTTATCTTATGCTCAACTCTTTACCCACTTATTCATACTATTCACATGTTTTACATTTGCCTTCCTAATTATGTGCTTTGATTGAAAACATACTTCTTTGATCTTATATTCGCTTATTATTAATCCTCTCTTATTACCATTAGATGTCTTGATATGTGTGTTAAGTGTTTTCAGATATTATAGGACAGGAATGGCTTAGAGGATGGAAAGGAAGCATGCAAAAGTGGAAGGAATACAAGAAGTTGGAGAAACTGCAAAGCTGTCAGCCTGACCCTCTCGCACTAAAACGACCATAACTTGAGCTACAGAGATCCAAATGACGCAGTTTCAGTTGCGTTGGAAAGCTAACGTCCGGGGCTTCGATTTGATATATAATATGCCATAGTGGCCCTGACGCTAGGCGACGCGACCGCGTGCTCCATGCGGCCGCGTCACAGTGACGAAAAACCAGCGTGGCAGATTTCTTCTCCATTGATTTCTGGGCTGTTTTCAACCCAGTTTTCGGCCCAGAAAACTCAGATTAGAAGCTATAAAATAGAAGGATTGCATCCATTCAGATCATGCATTCATAATTCACTTTTTACAGTTTTAGATGTAGTTTTTAGTGAGAGAGGTTCTCTCATCTCTCTTAGCATTAGGATTTAGGACTTCTCTTAGTTTTAGGAGTGACTCTCAATCCCAGGTTCTTTATTTTTATTTATCCCAATTTAATTTATGAACTCTTCCATGTTACAGATTACTCTTTTAAATTAATGTTATTTGAGATATTTCAGTTTATGATTTTTCTTTTTATTATCCCCAATCTGAAGATATTGTTATTCTAGTAGATACAATTTTCTTTCCTTTTGGTCTTGGTTAAATAATTGGTGACTCTTGGGTTATCAAACTCATTGTTAGTTGAGAATTAGAATTAATTCATCCACTTAACTTACTTTCATAGTTAGAGGTTAACAAAGTGGAAGAAAAATCCAATTCTCATCACAATTGATAAGGATAACTAGGATAGGACTTCCAGTTCTTATACCTTGCCAAAGGCTTATTTTACAGTTATTATTATTTTATTTTACTTGTCATATAACATATTCCCACCTTACTTCCAAAACCTCAATTTACAAACTCATAACCAATAATAAGAACATACTTCCCTGCAATTCCTTGAGAAGACGACCCGAGGTTTAAATACTTCGGTTATCAATTTATTTAGGGGTTTGTTACTTGTGACAACCAAAACGTTTGTACGAAGGGATTTCTGTTGGTTTAGAATCTATATCTACAACGCGACTATTTTTATAAAATTCTTTACTGGCAAAAATCCTAACGTCAAAAATGGCGCCGTTGCCAGGGAATTGCAAAGGTGTGCCTTATTATTGGTTATTGTAAATATTTTTCTAAAAAAAAATTCAGATTTTTATTTTAAAATTTTTTATCTAAATATTTTTTAAAAATCATCTCTTTTTCAAAATATTTTCTTTTTGTTAGTTTTTATTTTTATTTTCTCCTACTACCATGAACTTTCACCCCTTTGGCTATTAGTCTGGTTGCAGGAAGAGGAGATTATAATGACAACATGCACCATGGTTGGAACAATCAAAGATGGGAGGAGCCATAAGGATTTGATCAACCCTCATGGCATCAACCACCTCCAATGGACTATCAACAATCATTCTGTGATGCATATCAAGGCAATGGCTATGGTGAGCACTCTTTGGACTACCAACAAGACCCACCATATGCCTATAAACCCCCTCCTCCTCAATATAATTTTGAACCATCATACTCACAAGCCCCTTTTCACCATTCACCTCCATTTGACCCTAACCCTCAACCACCATACCAACCACCTTATGAGCCATATGAACCATATATAGAACCACCCCAATTCCAACCCAATTACTTCCAAGAACCACCACCTCAATATTTGCCATCTCCATATCCATCAATCCAAGAGCACTATGATCCTACTTATGATAGCCGAGCGCGACAAGAATCAACGGATAGTTTCACGGAAACATGTGCAAAACTTCAAGCAACCATTCGCCATCTGGGTCAAGTAATAATGAGTCAATTAGCTTCCCGACGTTCAGACACTCAAGGAACCCCCATGGCTTCATGTGGGCAATCTAATGATGAACGTAACATGAAGGAGACACTAGAAACTCCAGTGGACAGTACGGAACATGACTTTGTACTGGAACAAATGGAGGAAGCTGTAATTATCAAAGAAGAAGAAGTGGTTGAAGACTTAGGAGATGCTGAACCTCCATGAAAAAGTCAAGACATAGAACCTCCTTTCAAGACGGTTGCATTTGATGTTGAGGAGGGTGTACAACCTCTAAAGCATATCACAGTTGAAGACTTGGAAGAGGTTGATCAAGAGATGGAGATTCAAGAAGAAGAAGCACAACCTCCCATGTCCTTGGTGAGCAATAAAGAAAAGATTGAATTGGAAGAAAGCTACCAAGAAGAAGAGGTTGAAATTGAAGAAGCTTGCAAAGAGGTGGTAATTATCAGAGAAGAGCACAAGGGAGTGGAGCTTGCAATTTCATTAAAAATACCTCCCCCTAAGTTGCCATCATCCTTCACAACATTCAAGTGGGTAAAATTTATATTCCTTAGCTTTCTAATTCCACTTGAATATGGGCTACTGGAGACGGATGGTCAACTTAGAGCTCTTTGTGACATTAAGAGTAAGCGGAAGATGGCCAGTGGTAAGAATTGTCCTGCAAGGTTCATTATGGTTGGAAGCTTTAAGTTTAAACGCAAAGGTTGGTATAGAGCTCAACTGAATGGGTCTAGGAAGCTGTTTGGTCGCTGCAATGAGAATTCAGATCACCTTTCACCCGGCTGGAAAAATACAGATCAAGACAAAAACGGGTGTAAAGGTAAGGTTTGGGATCCTGGAATCTATTTTGACATTTGTCACCCCGGGAGCCTAAGAATCTGTTTGAAGCTTCGTAAGGGCTTTACGTGCTTAGTCTGGGACCCCGGAGGTTACTGGAGATACAAACATTGGTGGGGATTCCTGGATCAGTACAAGCATAAGCCACCATGACAGGAAGCTCATCAAATTTCCAACTTAAGGACTTTAACTAAAAGTGCTAGGTGGGAGACAACCCACCATGGTATGATCATTCTTTTTTCATTTTTATTCAGTTTTATTTATTTTCAAGTTTTATTTTATTTTATTGTATTGAACCTGGAATTTTGCATAACATTCATATTAGCATTGTATACTGCATACTTGCATATATATATAAAAAAAGGGGGCCACGCGACGCGACCGCATCAGCAACGCGTCCGCGTCGCGAGGAGAGGGGAGAAAATAAAAAACAAATAGAGAATCACGCGAGAGCGTGGCTGGAGGCATGCCAATGGCACAAATCGTCCCACGCGACCGCATCGCTGACGCGACCGCGTCATATGGGAAAAATGGCCTCCCACGCGACCGCGTGCCCTGGATTTCGACGTAAAAGGATGCACAACCAATTATTGTGCTAAAGTGGTGCCGGATTGGTGCTGAACGCACAATTCTATCCACGCGGCTGCGTGACCCACGCGATCGCGTCACATTCTTCTAGAGCCCACTCACGCGATCGCATGCCCATGTGATCGCGTCACTTAAAATTTGGCACTAATAATAATTTGAACAAAGAGTTGTGCGAGCGCGAGGCTGCCCTCGCGCCAGTAGCATGAATTGTGTCACGCGACCGCATGACCGACGCGATCGCGTCAATCAGTATCAGCGCAAGTTGCGCGACCGCGTGCCCCACGCGGCCGCGTCGCTTGCGTCGCACAGCTTATCCTAATTTGCCAAATATCTTATCTTTTCTTCCCCAATCCTAACTTCTTCTATCTTTTCTTCTTTCTTCTTTCTTTCTTACTTTACTTCTTTCCCTTCTCATTCTTCTTATCTTTTATTTTATTTTACTTAATTTATTTGCATATCTCATTCATCGCATTTTAATTTTGTGCATATTGTTTTTATTTTCTTTTCTGAATTTTTTATTTTTCCATTGGTGTTAAAAAATAAAAAATAATTTTTTTTTCTTTCTTATTCTACTGTTGCATCTTTTCTTGAATTTATTTTGGTAACTTGTTTTACACTGTGGGATGATATTAATTATCTGCCAATGCCAATCTTTTATGATACTTGCACTCCATTTGCATTGACATGAATTTATATTGTCTTACAATCTCTCCTCCCCTATGTTACAAATTTTATACCACTGGTATGCCATGGCTTCTATTATTTTCTCACGTACATGTTGAATCTTCCATGTAATTGAGACCCTTATCATTTGGCATTAACCCACCCATACTTTATTTATTTTCTTATCTTTATTTCTGGGTTACTTTTCTTCCCTTTTTCTTTCAGGATGGCCACCTGGAGGGGAACCGGAAGACGTTTACATGGGGAGACAAACAAGTCCATCTGCAAAATCTTGAAGAAAAGCATCAGTTGGAACAACCCATCCACCTGCACATCTCAGCATGCACCGAGGACGGTGCAATCTTTAAGTGTGGGGAGGTCGATACCGATCTCCATGGGTTATTACTTTCTTGTCTCAAACACCAATGTTTAAATTTTCTTTGTAGATTAGTTGTTGCATTTGCGTGTTTATTTGATTTTTGCATATTTTACCACTTGGTTGAAGTAATATTTTCTTTTTTTTTAAGAAACTTTTTATAGTATTTCACTAATTTAAATTAAAAACTTTTTGAATAACTTGTATGAAGAAATTTTATTTTGGAACATGGTTTAAAACTTGAACACACAAAACCAGTGAGATTTTGAGCCTATTTGATTGGTTGCATTTTATCAACCAATATTTTAATTTTGGTGTGTGTTTTTCTCTCTAAAATTGTGATCTTTGTCTTGCTTGATTCTATATTTCCATTGTTTAATGTATGCATACACTTATATGATTGAGGTCTTGTTTCACTGAGCTTACATACCCATATGACCTTAACCTTTTTATTATCTATTGCAAACCAATTTTGAGCCTATTTTACCCCTTTGTTCTTTATTTTAGCACATCATTAACTCTAAGAGAAAAATAATAATATCCTTAATTTGAATCCTTGGTTAGCTTAGACTAGTGAGGATGCTTATGAATTAAGTGTGGGGAAGAGTGGGTTTGGAAACATCTGGTTTGAGAATTGAGTATGTTAGAATTTTCTGAAAATGTGAAAGAAATGTTTAGGACATGTTCATGCATTCAATAAATTAATCATATGTATTGAGAAAAACAAAAGAAAAAAATATATATAAAAAAAAGAGCAAAATAAGTGAAAGGGGACAAAATGCCCCAAAGTAAGTGGTGAAAGCAATGCATATGAGTTGTACTTAAAATTAGAATGCATGAATATGTGGAAAACATAGTTAATGGGAAGTCAGATTTTATATTATGATTACATGGATTGTCTTAAGTTAGGTGGAATAGTTTATGTTAATTAAGGATTCAAATTTTAGTCCACTTGACCAAATACAATCCTACCTTGACCCTAACCCCATTACAACCCTTAAAAGACCTCTTGATTTGTGTATTGGTGCATTAAATTTTTGTTGATTGGTAGATGAAGAGCAAGCTATAGAAAGCAAGATTAGTAGAGAATTGAGAGAATTGACCCTAGACACTTGAGAGTTAGAATGATATACACTACCAGTAAGGGTTCAGTGCTCAATTCTATGTTCCCTGCTTTCATGAGCTATCTTCTTCTTGCAAGTTATTTGTATTGTATTTTGTAATTTGAATTAGTGAAATCCGGTTCATATTTGTTCTTGAAAGATTTATTTACTTTTCACCAAGTAGGTAGAATAATTTTTGCATGTAGTTGCATTCATATAGATCGGATTGCATTTCATACTTTCTACCATTCCTCTTCATATCTTTATAGTTTCCCTTGAGCTTAGCATGAGGACATGCTATTGTTTAAGTGTGGGGATGTTGATAAACCACAATTTTATGGTTTATCTTATGCTCAATTGAGTAGATTTTATCAACTCTTTACCCACTTATTCATACTATTCGCATGTTTTACATTTGCCTTCCTAATTATGTGCTTTGATTGAAAACATGCTTCTTTGATCTTATATTTGTTTATTATTAATCCTCTCTTATTACCATTAGATGCCTTGATATGTGTGTTAAGTGTTTTCAGATATTATAGGGCAGGAATGGCTTGGAGGATGGAAAGGAAGCATGCAAAAGTGGAAAGAATACAAGAAGTTGGAGAAACTGCAAAGCTGTCAGCCTGACCCTCTTGCACTAAAACGATCATAAATTGAGCTACAGAGGTCCAAATGACACAATTCCAGTTGCGTTGGAAAGCTAACGTCCGGGGTTTCGATTTGATATATAATGTTCCATAGTGGCCCTGACGCTAGGCAACGCGACCGCGTGCTTCATGCGGCCGCGTCGCAGTGACGAAAAACCAGCGTGGCTGATTTCTTCTCCACCGATTTCTGGGCTGTTTTCGACCCAGTTTTCAACCCAGAAAACTCAGATTAGAAGCTATAAAGTAGAGGGATTTCATCCATTCAGATCATGCATTCATAATTCACTTTTTACAGTTTTAGATGTAGTTTTTAGTTAGAGAGGTTCTCTCCTCTCTCTTAACCCTTAGGATTAGGATTTAGGACTTCTCTTAGTTTTAGGAGTGACTCTCAATCGCAGGTTCTTTATTTTTATTTATCCCAATTTAATTTATGAACTCTTCCATGTTACAGATTACTCTTTTAAATTAATGTTATTTGAGATATTTCAGTTTATGATTGTTTCTTTTTATTATCCCCAATCTGAAGATATTGTTATTCTAGTAGATACAATTTTCTTTCCTTTTGGTCTTGGTTAAATAATTGGTGACTCTTGAGTTATCAAACTCATTGTTAGTTGAGAATTAGAATTAATTCATCCACTTAACTTACCTTCATAGTTAGATGTTAACAAAGTGGAAGAAAAATCCAATTCTCATCACAATTGATAAGGATAACTAGGATAGGACCTCTAGTTCTTATACCTTGCCAAAGGCTTATTTTACAGTTATTATTATTTTATTTTACTTGTCATATAACATATTCCCACCTTACTTCCAAAACCCCAATTTACAAACTCATAACCAATAATAAGAACATATTTCCCTGCAATTCCTTGAGAAGACGACCTGAGATTTAAATACTTCGGTTATCAATTTATTTAGGGGTTTGTTACTTGTGACAACCAAAACTTTTGTACGAAGGGATTTCTGTTGGTTTAGAATCTATATCTACAACGCGACTATTTTTATAAAATTCTTTACTGGCAAAAATCCTAACGTCATTATTACACAAGCTGTAAAGTTTAGGATAGGGGGATTCTAATGCGAAACATTAATTTATTTGCTTAAAAAATTATAAATTGCCTTTTAAAGAAGACAAATTTATTGTAGAGTAGTTGGATGATATAGAAAATAGATTCTCTAATTTTTTTATTTGAGAAAATAAAGTGTGATTTTTGTTAATTAATTTTATAAGTGAGACTGTTCTAGACAAATAATAATGGTGCGCGAAAATTGTGATCACTACACAACTTTGCACAACTAACCAGCAAGTGCACTGGGTCGTCCAAGTAATACCTTACGTGAGTAAGGGTCGATCCCACGGAGATTGTTGGTATGAAGCAAGCTATGGTCACCTTGTAAATCTTAGTCAGGCAGACTCAAATGGGTATAGATGATGAATAAAACATAAAGATAAATATAGAGATACTTATGTATATCATTGGTGAGAGCTTCAGATAAGCGTATGAAGATGCCTTCCCTTCCGTCTCTCTGCTTTCCTACTGCCTTCATCCAATCCTTCTTACTCCTTTCCATGGCAAGCTTATGCAAGGGTTTCACCGTTGTCAGTGGCTACCTCCCATCCTCTCAGTGAAAACGTTCCTATGCTCTGTCACAGCATATGGCTAATCATCTGTCGGTTCTCGGTCAGGCCGGAATAGAATCCAGCGATTCTTTTGCGTCTGTCACTAACGCCCCGCCTGCTAGGAGTTTGAAGCACGTCACAGTCATTCAATCATTGAATCCTACTCAGAATACCACAGACAAGGTTAGACCTTCCGGATTCTCTTGAATGCCGCCATCAGTTCTCGCCTATACCACGAAGATTCCGGTTAAAGAATCCAAGAGATAAACACTAGAGCCTCGTATGCTTGTAGAACAAGAGTGGTTGTCAGTCACTCTGTTCATGAGTGAGAATGATGATGAGTGTCACGGATCATCACATTCATCAAGTTGAAGAACAAGTGATATCTTGGTCAAAGAACAAGCGGGATTGAATAGAAGAACAATAGTAATTGCATTAATACTCGAGGTACAGCAGAGCTCCACACCTTAATCTATGGTGTGTAGAAACTCCACCGTTAAAAATACATAAGAACAAGGTCTAGGCATGGCCGAATGGCCAGCCTCCCAATGTGATCAAAAGATTCAAAGATCTCCAGATGTCCCAAATACAATAGTAAAAGGTCCTATATATAGAAAACTAGTAGCCTAGGGTGTACAGAGATGAATAAATGACATAAAAATCCACTTCCGGGCTCACTTGGTGTGTGCTTGGGCTGAGCAATGAAGCATTTTTGTGTAGAGACTTCTCTTGGAGTTAAATGCCAGCTTTTATGCCTGGGCGTTTAACTCCCATTTAGGTGCTAGTTCCGGCGTTTAACGTTGGGAATTCTGAGGGTGACTTTGAACGCCGGTTTGGGCCATCAAATCTTGGGCAAAGTATGGACTATCATATATTGCTGGAAAGCCCAGGATGTCTACTTTCCAAAGCCGTTGAGATCGCGCCAATTGGGTTTCTGTAGCTCCAGAAAATCCACTTAGAGTGCAGGGAGGTCAGAATCCAACAGCATCTGCAGTCCTTTTCAATCTCTGGATCAGATTTTTGCTCAGGTCCCTCAATTTCTGCCAGAAAATACCTGAAATGACAGAAAAACACACAAACTCATAGTAAAGTCCAGAAAAGTGAATTTTAACTAAAAACTAATAAAAATATACTAAAAACTCAACTCAAACTACTAAAAACATACTAAAAACAATGCCAAAAAGCGTACAAATTATCCGCTCATCACAACACCAAACTTAAATTGTTGCTTGTCCTCAAGCAACTGAAAATCAAATAAGATAAAAAGAAGAGAATGTGCAATGAACTCCAAAAACATCAATGAAGATCAGTATTAATTAGATGAGCGGGGCTTTTAGCTTTTTGCCTCTGAATAGTTTTGGCATCTCACTCTATCCTTTGAAATCCAGAATGATTGGCTTCTTTAGGAACTCAGAATCCAGATAGTGCTATTGATTCTCCTAGTTAAGTATGATGATTCTGGAACACAGCTACTTATTGAGTCTTGGCCGTGGCCCAAAGCACTCTGTCTTCCAGTATTACCACCGGATACATACATGCCACAGACACATAATTGGGTGAACCTTTTCAGATTGTGACTCAGCTTTGCTAGAGTCCCCAATTAGAGGTGTCCAGGGTTCTTAAGCACACTCTTATTGCCTTGGATCACAACTTTATTTCTTTCTTTTTCTTTCTTTTTCTTCTTTTTCTTTTTCCCTTCTTTTTTTCGTTTTTTTTTTGTATTCACTGCTTTTTCTTGCTTCAAGAATTATTTTTATGATTTTTCAGATCCTCAGTAACATGTCTCCTTTTTCATCATTCTTTCAAAAGCCAACATTCATGAACCACAAATTCAAAAGACATATGCACTGTTTAAGCATACATTCAGAAGACAAAAGTGTTGCCACCACATTAAAATAATTAATCTGTTATAAAATTCAAAATTCATGCAATTCTTCTCCTTTTCAATTAAGAACATTTGTTTAAGAAAGGTGATGGGTTCATAGGACATTCATAACTTTAAGGCATAGACACTAATGATCATAAGACACAAACATAGATAAACATAAGCACTAAAATTCGAAAAACAAGAAAATAAAGAACAAGGAGATTAAAGAACGGGTCCACCTTAGTGATGGCGGCTTGTTCTTCCTCTTGAAGGTTTTATGGAGTGCTTGAGCTCCTCAATGTCTCTTCCTTGTCTTTGTTGCTCCTCTCTCATGATTCTTTAATCTTCTCTAATTTCATGAAGGAGGATGGAATGTTCTTGGTGCTCCACCCTTAGTTGTCCCATGTTGGAACTCAATTCTCCTAGGGAGGTGTTTAGTTGCTCCCAATAGTCTTGTGGAGGAAAGTGCATCCCTTGAGGTATCTCAGGGATCTCATGATGAGAGGGGTCTCTTGTTTGCTCCATCCTTTTCTTGGTGATGGGCTTGTCCTCATGCCTTCTCAGTTGAACCGGCTTTCCTCTTGAATCTCTCTTCCATTGAGCGCCCTCTTCACAAATGTCTGTGAAGACTTGGTCCAACCTTTGATCAAAGTTGACCCTTCTTCATGGCCACAACTTCATAGAAGTGGTCTTGATGCACCCTTGAGATGAATCTCTCCATCTCCCATGACTCAGAGGTGAAAGCTTTTGCCTTCCCTTTCCTCTTTCTAGAGGTTTCTCCGGCCTTGGATGCCATAAATGGTTATGGAAAAACAAAAAGCAATGCTTTTACCACACCAAACTTAAAAGGTTTGCTCGTCCTCGAGCAAAAGAAGAAAGAAGAGAGTAGAAGAAGAAGAAATGAGGAAGAAGGGGATGGCTTTGTGTTCGGCCAAAGAGGGGGAGAAGTGGTGTTTAGGTTGTGTGAAAATGAAGGAGTGAAGAAGGGTTTATATAGGAGAGGGGGGCTCATGGTTCGGTCATGTATGGGTGGGTTTGGGAGGGTGAGGTAGGTGGGGTTTTATGAAGGATGGATGTGAGTGGTGAAGAGAAAGATGGGATTTGATAGGTGAAGGGTTTTTGGGGAAGAGGTATTTGAGGTGATTGGTGAATGGGTGAAGAAGAAGAGAGAGTGGTGGGTTGGTGGGGATCCTGTGGGGTCCACAGATCCTGAGGTGTCAAGGAAAAGTCATCCCTGCACCAAATGGCATGCAAAATCACGTTTTGAGCCAATTCTGGCATTAAACGCCGGGTTGGTGCCCCTTTCTGGCATTTAACGCCAGGTTCTTGCCCTTTCCTGGCATTTAACGCCAGTCTGGTGCCCCTTTCTGGCGTTTAAACGCCCAGAATGGTGCCAGACTGGGCGTTTAAACGCCCAACTGCTAACCTTACTGGCGTTTAAATGCCAGTAGGTTCTTCCTCCAGGGTGTGCTGTTTTTCTTCCTGTTTTTCATTCTGTTTTTGCTTTTTCAATTGATTTTGTGACTTCTCATGATCATCAACCTACAAAATACATAAAATAACAAAAGGAAATAGATAAAATATAATATTGGGTTGCCTCCCAACAAGCGCTTCTTTAATGTCAGTAGCTTGACAGAGGGCTCTCATGGAGCCTCACAGATGCTCAGAGCAATGTTGGAACCTCCCAACACCAAACTTAGAGTTTGAATGTGGGGGTTCAACACCAAACTTAGAGTTTGGTTGTGGCCTCCCAACACCAAACTTAGAGTTTGACTTTGGGGGCTCTGCTTGACTCTGCTTTGAGAGAAGCTCTTCATGCTTCTTCTCCATGGTGACAGAGGGATATCCTTGAGCCTTAAACACAAAGGATTCTTCATTCACTTGAATGATCAGTTCACCTCCATCAACATCAATCACAGCCTTTGCTGTGGCTAGGAAGGGTCTGCCAAGGATGATGGTTTCATCCATGCACTTCCCAGTCTCTAGGACTATGAAATCAGCAGGGATGTAATGGTCTTCAATCTTCACCAAAACATCCTCTACAAGTCCATAAGCTTGTTTTCTTGAGTTGTCTGCCATCTCTAGTGAGATTCTTGCAGCTTGTACCTCAAAGATCCCTAGCTTCTCCATTACAGAGAGAGGCATGAGGTTTATACTTGACCCTAAGTCACACAGAGCCTTCTTGAAGGTCATGGTGCCTATGGTACAAGGTATTGAAAACTTCCCAGGATCTTGTCTCTTTTTAGGTAATTTCTGCCTAGACAAGTCATCCAGTTCTTTGGTGTGCAAAGGAGGTTCATTCTCCCAAGTCTCATTTCCAAATAACTTGTCATTTAGCTTCATGATTGCTCCAAGGTATTTAGCAACTTGCTCTTCAGTGACATACTCATCCTCTTCAGAGGAAGAATACTCATCAGAGCTCATGAAATGCAGAAGTAAGTCCAATGGAATCTCTATGGTCTCATTTTGAGCCTCAGATTCCCATGGTTCCTCATTAGGGAACTCATTGGAGGTCAGTGCACGCCCATTGAGGTCTTCCTCAGTGGCGTTCACTTCCTCTCCCTCTTCTCCAAATTCGGCCATGTTGATGGCCTTGCACTCTCCTTTTGGATTTTCTTCTGTATTGCTTGGGAGAGTACTAGGAGGGAGTTCAGTAACTTTCTTACTCAGCTGTCCCACTTGTGCCTCCAAATTCCTAATGGAGGATCTTGTTTCAGTCATGAAACTTTGAGTGGTTTTGATTAGATCAGAGACCATGGTTGCTAAGTCAGAGGTGTTCTGCTTAGAATTCTCTGTCTGTTGCTGAGAAGATGATGGAAAAGGCTTGCCATTGCTAAACCTGTTTCTTCCACCATTATTATTGTTGAAACCTTGTTGAGGTCTCTCTTGATTCTTCCATGAGAAATTTGGGTGATTTCTCCATGAAGAATTATAGGTGTTTCCATAGGGTTCTCCCATGTAATTCACCTCTTCCATTGAAGGGTTCTTAGGATCTTAGGCTTCTTCTTCAGATGAAGCATCCTTAGTACTGCTTGGTGCATTTTGCATTCCAGACAGACTTTGAGAAATCAAATTGACTTGCTGAGTCAATATCTTGTTCTGAGCCAAAATGGCATTCAGAGTATCAATCTCAAGAACTCCTTTCTTCTGATTTGTCCCATTGTTCACAGGATTCCTTTCAGAAGTGTACATGAATTGGTTATTTGCAACCATTTCAATTAGCTCTTGAGCTTCTGTAGGCGTCTTCTTCAGATGGAGGGATCCTCCAGCAGAGCTATCCAAAGACATCTTGGATAGTTCAGAGAGACCATCATAGAAAATACCTATGATGCTCCATTCAGAAAGCATGTCAGATGGACATTTTCTGATCAATTGTTTGTATCTTTCCCAAGCTTCATAGAGGGATTCTCCATCCTTCTGTCTGAAGGTTTGGACTTCCACTCTAAGCTTACTCAATTTTTGAGGTGGAAAGAACTTTGCCAAGAAGACATTGACTAGCTTTTCCCATGAGTCCAGGCTTTCTTTAGGTTGTGAGTCCAACCATGTCCTAGCTCTGTCTCTTACAGCAAAAGGGAATAGCATAAGTCTATAGACCTCAGGGTCAACCCCATTAGTCTTGACAGTGTCACAGATTTGCACGAATTCAGCTAAGAACTGATGAGGATCTTCCAATGGAAGTCCATGGAACTTGCAATTCTGTTGCATTAGAGAAACTAATTGAGGCTTAAGCTCAAAGTTGTTTGCTCCAATGGCAGGGATAGAGATGCTTCTCCCATAGAAGTCGGGAGTAGGTGCAGTAAAGTCACCCAGCACCTTCCTTGCATTATTGTTGTTTTCGGCTGCCATGTCTTCTTTGAAGTAAAGTCACCCAGAGAGTTGTGCCTTAGCTTCTCTTAGCTTTCGCTTCAAGGTCCTTTCAGGTTCAGGGTCAGCTTCAACAAGAATGCCTTTGTCTTTGTTCCTGCTCATATGAAAGAGAAGAGAACAAGAAAATATGGAATCCTCTATGTCACAGTATAGAGATTCCTTGAGATGTCAGAGGAAAAGAAAAATAGAAGGAAGAAGGAGAAGAATTCGAACTTAATTAGATAGAGTTCGAATTGTGCATTGAGAAGGAGTGGTACTCCATAAATAGAAGGATGTGGGAAGAGAGGAAGAAATTTTCGAAAATCAAGTGAAATATTTTGAAAATATTTTAAAAAAAAATTTAATTAATTTTCGAAAATCAAGAGTGAGAAAGAGATCAAGTAATTTGTGAAAAAGATTTTTGAAATTAGAAATCAAAAAGATATGATTTGAAAACTTATTTTGAAAAAGATGTGATTAAAAAGATATGATTGAAAAGTTATGGTTTTAAAAAGATATGATTGAAAAGATATGATTTTGAAAACAATTTAAAAAGATTTGATTTTAAAAATTAATGACTTGCCTAACAAGAAAAGATATGATTCAAACATTAAACCTTTCTCAACAGAAAAGGCAACATACTTAAAATGTTCAATCAAATCATTAATTGTTAGTAAGTATCTTTGAAAAAGGAAAGAAATTGATTTTGAAAACATTTGATTGAAAAAATTTGATTTGAAAAAGATTTGATTTTGAAAAACTTTGAAAACTTGAAAAAAATTGATTTTGAAAACAAAACCCTCCCCCTTGTGCCATCCTGGCGTTAAACGCCCAGAATGGTATCCATTCTGGCGTTTAACGCCCAAAATGGTACCTTTTTGGGCGTTAAACGCCCAACCAGGTACCCTGGCTGGCGTTTAAACGCCAGTCTGTCCTTCTTCACTGGGCGTTTTGAACGCCCAGCTTTTTCTGTGTAATTCCTCTGCTGCATGTTCTGAATCTTCAGTTCCCTGTACTATTGACTTGAAAATAGAACCAAGATCAAATAAACAAGGCATGCAAGACACCAAACTTAAAATTAGACACTAAACTCAAACAAGAAACATAAAATATTTATGGTTTTTATGATTTTTATAATTTTTTTTTGTGCTTTTTTTTTCGAAAATTATATGGAAATAGAAAATAAAGGTTTCAGAATTCTCAATTTGGATTCCAGGAATCATTGCAATGTTAGTCTAAGACTCCGGTCCAGGAATTAGACATGGCTTCACAGCCAGCCAAGCTTTCAGAGAAAGCTTCGGTCCAAAACACTAGACATGGCCAATGGCCAGCCAAGCCTTAGCAGATCATTGCTCCAATAGCAAGATTGATAGAAATCAACAAGCTCTTGTGATGATCAGTTGAAACCTCGGTCCAATAAGATTAGACATGGCTTTTCAGCCAGCCAGACTTCAACAGATCATCATGAAACACTAGAATTTATTCTCAAGAACTCTGAAGAAAAAAAATACCTAATCTAAGCAACAAGATGAACCGTCAGTTGTCCATACTCAAACAATCCCCGGCAACGGCGCCAAAAACTTGGTGCGGGAAAATTGTGATCACTACACAACTTTGCACAACTAACCAGCAAGTGCACTGGGTCGTCCAAGTAATACCTTACGTGAGTAAGGGTCGATCCCACGGAGATTGTTGGTATGAAGCAAGCTATGGTCACCTTGTAAATCTTAGTCAGGCAGACTCAAATGGGTATAGATGATGAATAAAACATAAAGATAAAGATAGAGATACTTATGTATATCATTGGTGAGAGCTTCAGATAAGCGTATGAAGATGCCTTCCCTTCCGTCTCTCTGCTTTCCTACTGCCTTCATCCAATCCTTCTTACTCTTTTCCATGGCAAGCTTATGCAAGGGTTTCACCGTTGTCAGTGGCTACCTCCCATCCTCTCAGTGAAAATGTTCCTATGCTCTGTCACAGCATATGGCTAATCATCTGTCGGTTCTCGGTCAGGCCGGAATAGAATCCAGCGATTCTTTTGCGTCTGTCACTAACGCCCCGCCTGCTAGGAGTTTGAAGCACATCACAGTCATTCAATCATTGAATCCTACTCAGAATACCACAGACAAGGTTAGACCTTCCGGATTCTCTTGAATGCCGCCATCAGTTCTCGCCTATACCACGAAGATTCCGGTTAAAGAATCCAAGAGATAAACACTAGAGCCTCGTATGCTTGTAGAACAAGAGTGGTTGTCAGTCACTCTATTCATGAGTAAGAATGATGATGAGTGTCATGGATCATCACATTCATCAAGTTAAAGAACAAGTGATATCTTGGACAAAGAACAAGCGGGATTGAATAGAAGAACAATAGTAATTGCTTTAATACTCGAGGTACAGCAGAACTCCACACCTTAATCTATGGTGTGTAGAAACTCCACCATTGAAAATACATAAGAACAAGGTCTAGGCATGGCCGAATGGCCAGCCTCCCAATGTGATCAAAAGATTCAAAGATCTCCAGATGTCCCAAATACAATAGTAAAAGGTCCTATATATAGAAAACTAGTAGCCTAGGGTGTACAGAGATGAATAAATGACATAAAAATCCACTTTCGGGCCCACTTGGTGTGTGCTTGGGCTGAGAAATGAAGCATTTTCGTGTAGAGACTTCTCTTGGAGTTAAACGCCAGCTTTTATGCCAGTTTGGGCGTTTAACTCCCATTTAGGTGCCAGTTCCGGCGTTTAACGCTGGGAATTCTGAGGGTGACTTTGAACGCCGGTTTGGGCCATCAAATCTTAGGCAAAGTATAAACTATCATATATTGCTGGAAAGCCCAGGATGTCTACTTTCCAACGCCGTTGAGAGCGCGCCAATTGGGCTTCTGTAGCTCCAGAAAATTCACTTCGAGTGCAGGGAGGTCAGAATCCAACAGCATCTGCAGTCCTTTTCAGTCTCTGGATCAGATTTTTGCTCAGGTCCCTCAATTTCAGCCAGAAAATACCTGAAATGACAGAAAAACACACAAACTCATAGTAAAGTCCAGAAAAGTGAATTTTAACTAAAAACTAATAAAAATATACTAAAAACTCAACTCAAACTACTAAAAACATACTAAAAACAATGCCAAAAAGCGTACAAATTATCCGCTCATCAAATAACATAATAGAATAATAATTAATTAGCTAAGAATTTGATGTTATAAAATGACAGCGGATACTATGTAGTAACTATTTCATAAAGTTATAAAACTGCCAAATCTTGACATTAAGAGCATACTCCAAAGGCAGTAAATGTCCGGAAAACGGTAATCTCATAATAGAGGGATAAAAGGAGAAGAAAACCGGAAGGTATACTCAGAATATAACACCTTACCACAATACATTGCTAACTTAAGCATTGGAGTGTCTTGCAGATTGTCCTCCCGGCCTAACTCTCTTTTTGCCAAAGTTAGGATCTCTGATCTCTTCAACCATCCAAATTGGGTTCTCCACTCTTGGTATGAACATATGGCGTCGTCTGTGGGGTTCCTACTTTGCTAGGGATCATGGCTGAGCACAAAATCCATTATTCAACGATCAACTTGAATACTCCATTGAAGGAGCAACACCAAGAAAATGGGTACGAGACTGATGTCACTCCCCCTGAGGAGCATCAAGTACCTCCTGGATATGAGAATCAAGAGGTACTCAGCCCGGAAACTCATAATGCCGGAACCCGATGCTTTACGGGGTTAGGTGATGATTACCATCACACGATGCAAGAAATGCGACACCGGGTACAAAAATTAGAAGGTCATTGCCTATAGATGGAAAGGCGACTGTCCGTACATTCACATTCTAGACAATCTTGTTCCTGAAGTCGCCGACTCAGGGAATATGATGATCACAATCGCGGAATTCCAGAACAACAATAAGATCATAATCAGCAGGATGCACGCTTGCTACGACGACAACGGAGGTCACCACAATGTAACGCCAACCCTTGAGAGCATGAGAGGTGGGCAAGAGACAAGTCCCGATCTTCCCAGTCTAAATGGCGACGGACTCTGCAAAGGAGTCTAGTCCTAAAAGGCGTAGGAAATCTTAAAAACATGTTATAATGGGTCAAACCTCATTTGCATCCACGTCCTTTAAGTTCACTTGCTAAAACACTTTGACAAGTTGACTGACTTGAAGTATGACGGGAAGTCGGATTCTCAGGAGCATATAGATGCCTTTGAAGCTCGGATGAATCTAGAAGGTGTTGGCGATGCTATCTGATGTAAAGCTTTTCTGGTAATGTTATCCGGTCTAGCCACGGCATGGTTTAATGCCTTCCCCTCCGAGTCTATTTCCTCATTTGTTAACATCAAAATAAAGTTTTTGCACACTTCACTACAAGGAGAACCCAAGCTAGGTATCCAATTTTGTTGCTTGACATTGAGCAGCGGCCCGGTGAAAGCATTCGAGATTACCTAAAGATCATTAGCATCCCAATTGTGTAGTTCACAGTAGAAGATTTCCAGTATTCCATGATGAATGATGACGAACCCTTGGTAATAATAGGAAAACTGGGAAATGGTATTGTAAAGAGAATTCTGGTTGATACAAGAGAAGATTCGAACTTACTTTTCAGGAACACTTTTGACGCCTTGGGTTTAAGGGATGAACACTTGAAGCTACATCTTCCCGGAGTAATGGATTTGGGAGATCACTACATTAAGCCCGATGGCGCAATCGATCTATTTTTCACTATGGAGGAAGGTTCCAATGTCCGAGCTGTACAAGCTGAATTCGTGGTTCTCAAAGATTCAATGACTTACAATATTATCCTGGGAAGGAAGACATTGAACGACCTTTGTGCCTTTATATTAATCAAGTTCTCCGTCATTAAGTTTTAACCTCTGAATCGTGAGTGGTAACCATTCGGGGATATCGGGCATCAGCTCTAAAATGCAACAAGGCAAGTTTGACTTTGAGAGATAAGGATAAGGATTCTACTGGAGTATTTCTGGTCGACCTAGATTCTCGAATTCAAGAAAAGTTGAGGCCAGAACCAAATGAGAATTTGGAAAAGTTTCAGATTGGTGATGTACCAGACAAATACACCTTGATCAACAAGGACTTACCTTATCCCTTAAAGTCGGAGTTATAAGATTTCCTAAGAGGTAATGTCGATTTATTTGCTTGGGAAACTTCTGATATGCTGGGGATTGATTCCACATTCAAGTCCCATCAACTCGCTATTGACCCTGCCTTTATGCCGATTGCGCAATGACGTCGCAAGATGTTGCCCGACCAAGCTACCGAGGTCAAAAGGCAAGTTCAAGTGCTGTTAGATGCTGGTTTCATCCGAGAACTGACATATTCGACATGGTTATCTAATGTAGTGATGGTAAAAAATCTAATGAAAAATAACATATGTGCGTAGATTATACAAATTTAAATAAAGCTTGCCCAAAAAATTCTTTTCCTTTACCTAACATGGATAATATGATCAACTCGGCCTCATGTTATCGTATTTTGAGTTTTCTAGATGCCTATAGTGGGTATAATCAAATACCCATGCATAAGCCTGATAAGGAGAAAACAACCTTTATCACCCCTAAAGGGATCTATTGTTATACTGTAATTCCATTTGGTTTGAAAAATGCAGGGGGCTATATACTAAAGGCTAATGCCTAAGGTCTTCAAGCAGAAAATCGAAAGGAACATGGAGGTCTACATCAATGATATGTTGATAAAGGTCAAACAAGATTATGACCTGATTACCAATCTACAAAAAATTCTTAGATGCCTCCAACTTCATCAGATGCGGTTGAACCGAACGAAATGTGCATTTGGAGTTTGGCAAGTTAAGTTCTTAGGATTTATGGTCACTCAAAGGGGAATAGAGGCCAATCTTGAGAAATGTCAAGCTATCTTAGACATGTCGAGCCCTCAAACCTCAAAGAGATACAAAGGCTCACAAGTCGGCTAACCGCTTTATCTCGATTCTTTGGAGCTTCGGCTGAAAAGGCAAAACCATTTTTTAACTTAATGAGGAAGGGTGTCGATTTTGCATGGACAGAGAAGTGCGAGAAAGCTTTTCAACATTTCAAAACTTTGCTTTCATCCCCTCCTATTCTAGCAAAACCTAAACCCGAAAAGCCTTTATATCTTTACTTGTCTGTCATTAAAGAAATGATAGCTTAAGTTCTAGTTGTAGAAAATGAGAATAAACACCAATGACCTGTCTACTTCATTAGTAAAGTACTCCAAGGGCCAGAGTTAAGGTATTCAAAATTAGAAAAGCTGGCTTTTTCTTTGCTTACTTCATCACGTTGGTTGCATTAATATTTCCAAAGTTATACAATTATAGTACAAACTAATCACCCGACTAAAAAGATACTGCAAAAGTCAGACTTAGCAGGTCGAATGGTAAGCTGGTCTATAGAGTTATCTCAATTTGATATATAATATGAGTCACGTTCGACCATTAAAGCCCAAGCAATGGTTGATTTTTGGCCGAAATGACCCACCGCATTCCGATTTACCGGAATGGGCACTCCATGTGGATGGGGCTTCTAATATGAAAAATGGGAGAGCCAGTCTTATCCTAACTAAGGGTAATGATATGGTGATCAAAGCATCGATTAAATTTAATTTTTCCATTTCCAATAATCAAGCTGAGTATGAAGCTTTAATTGCAGGATTGGCATTAACTCGAGATGTCGGGGTAACAACAGTCATTGTGTTCAGCGATTCATAACTTGTAACGTTCCAAGTTAATGGAGAATATCAGGCAAGAGGTCCATTGCTACAACAGTACTTAAAGAAAGTTCAAAAGGAGGTACAACCTTTGATTCCTTTCTTATCAAACATGTGCCAAGGGAACAAAACACACGAGCTGATATGTTATCAAAACTGGCAAGTATTAAGCCTGGGAGTGGGAATCGGAGTTTGATACAAGAAGTTCACACAGAGCCTTCTGTAACAAAACCTGATATAATAGTTCACACTATTTCGGCGTTAGTACTTAGATGGATCCTATTTGCACATATTTAGAACATGAAATTTTTCTTGATAATGTTAAGAAAGCTAAAAAATTGTGACTTAAAGCAGCCAAGTATATGGTGCGCGAAATTGTGATTCACTACACAACTTTGCACAACTAACCAGCAAGTGCACTGGGTCGTCCAAGTAATACCTTACGCGAGTAAGGGTCGATCCCACGGAGATTGTTGGTATGAAACAAGCTATGGTCACCTTGTAAATCTCAGTCAGGCAGACTCAAATGGGTATAGATGATGAATAAAGCATAAAGATAAAGATAGAGATACTTATGTATATCATTGGTGAGAACTTCAGATAAGCGTATGAAGATGCCTTCCCTTCCGTCTCTCTGCTTTCCTACAGTCTTCATCCAATCCTTCTTACTCCTTTCCATGGCAAGCTCATGTAGGGTTTCACCGTTGTCAATGGCTACCTCCCATCCTCTTAGTGAAAATGTTCCCATGCTCTGTCACAGCATATGGCTAATCAGCTGTCGGTTCTCGGTCAGGCCGGAATAAAATCCATCGATTCTTTTGCGTCTGTCACTAACGCCCCGCCTGCTAGTAGTTTGAAGCACGTCACAGTCACTCAATCATTGAATCCTACTCAGAATACCACAGACAAGGTTTAGACCTTCCGAATTCTCTTGAATGCCGCCATCAGTTCTCGCCTATACCACGAAGACTCTGATCTCACGGAATGGCTGGCTCGTTTGTCAGGCGAGCACTCGTTTGTCAGGCGATCAACCATGCATCGTGTATCAGGAATCCAAGAGATATTCACTAAGCCTCGGATGCTTGTAGAACAAGAGTGGTTGTCAGTCACCTTGTTCATGAGTGAGAATGATGATGAGTGTCACGGATCATCACATTCATCATGTTGAAGAGCAAGTGATATCTTGGACAAAGAACAAGCAGAATTGAATAGAAGAACAATAGTAATTGCATTAATACTCGAGGTACAGCAGAGCTCCACACCTTAATCTATGGTGTGTAGAAACTCCACCATTGAAAATACATAAGAACAAGAGTGATCATTGGTTTCGGCCCCAGAGAGGGAACCAGAAGAACCAAGATCTGATCTAAGAACTAGATGTCCAAAGATGAAAAATACAATAGTAAAAGGTCCTACTTATAGAAAACTAGTAGCCTAGGGTGTACAGAGATGAGTAAATGACATAAAAATCCACTTCCGGGCCCACTTGGTGTGTGCTTGGGCTGAGCAATGAAGCATTTTCGTGTAGAGACTCTTCTTTGAGTTAAACGCCAGCTTTTATGCCAGTTTGGGCGTTTAACTCCGAATTAGGTGCCAGTTCCGGCGTTTAACGCTGGAAATTCTGTAGGTGACTTTGAACGCCGGGTTGGGCCATCAAATCTTGGGCAAAGTATGGACTATCATATATTGCTGGAAAGCTCAGGATGTATACTTTCCAACGCCGTTGAGAGCGCGCCAATTGGGCTTCTGTAGCTACAGAAAATCCACTTCGAGTGCAGGGAGGTCAGAATCCAACAGCATCTGCAGTCCTTTTTTAGTCTCTGAATCAGATTTTTGCTCAGGTCCCTCAATTTCAGCCAGAAAATACCTGAAATCACAGAAAAACACACAAACTCATAGTAAAGTCCAGAAAAGTGAATTTTAACTAAAAACTAATAAAAATATACTAAAAACTAACTAGATCATACTAAAAACATACTAAAAACAATGCCAAAAAGCGTACAAATTATCCGCTCATCAGTATACTATGGTTAATGGACAATTGTACAAAAGGGGCGTGTCCCAACCACTATTAAAATGTTTAATTCCTCAAAAAGATGTATGTGTTACAGGAAACTCATGAAGGCTATTGTGGATATCATTTGGGGGAGGGGGTTAAATCATTAGCTCAGAAAGTAATTCGAACAGAATATTATTGGCCTACTGGTATGCGAAATTGTGATCACTACTTTTCACAACTCAATTAATTCCCGGTAATGAATCCAAAAACTTGGTGTTCAATACCATGGCATAAACACAACTTCGCACAACTAACCAGCAACTGCACTGGGTCGTCTGATGAGCGGATATTTTATACGCTTTTTGGCATTATTTTTAGATAGTTTTTAGTAAGTTTAAGCTACTTTTAGGGATGTTTTCATTAGTTTTTATGTTAAATTCACATTTCTGGACTTTACTATGAGTTTGTGTGTTTTTCTGTGATTTCAGGTAAATTCTGACTGAAATTGAGGGATTTGAGCAAAACTCTGAAAAAGGCTGACAAAAGGACTGCTGATGCTGTTGAATTCTGACCTCCCTGCACTCGAAATGGATTTTCTGGAGCTATAGAACTCCAATTGGCGCGCTCTCAACGGCGTTGGAAAGTAGACATCCAGGGCTTTCCAGCAATATATAATAGTCCATACTTTATTCGAATAATGACGACGCAACTTGGCGTTGAACGCCAAGTACACGCTCCTTTCTGAAGTTAAACGCCAGAAAAACGTCATGATCCGGAGTTGAACGCCCAAAACACGTCATAACTCAAAGTTCAACTCCAAGAGAAGCATCAGCTCGTGGATTGATCAAGCTCAGCCCAAGCATACACCAAGTGGGCCCCGGAAGTGGATTTATGCATCATTTACTTACTCATGTAAACCCTAGTAGCTAGTCTAGTATATATAGGACATTTATCTATTGTATTAGACATCTTTTGACCACTTTAATCTCTTCTATCATTCGGTCACTTGATCATGGAGAGGGCTGGCCATTCAGCCATGCCTGAACCTCTTTCACTTATGTATTTTCAACGGTGGAGTTTCTGCACACCATAGATTAAGGGTGTGGAGCTCTGCTGTACCTCAAGTATTAATGAAGTTCTATTTTCTCTTATTCGGTCTCTATCTTATTTTTATTCCAAGATATTCATTCGTACCCAAGAACATGATGAATATGATGAGTTAGATAACCCTCATTATTATTCTCACTTATGAACGCGCGTGATTGACAACCACTTCCGTTCTACATGCAACAGAGCTTGAATGTGTATCTCTTAGATTCCCCAACAGAATCTTCGTGGTATAAGCTAGATAGATGGCGGCATTTATGAGGATCCGGAAAGTCCAACCTTGTCTGTGGTGTTCCGAGTAGGATCCTGGGAATCCGGAAAGTCTCACCTTGTCTGTGGTATTCCGAGTAGGATTCCGGTAATGAATGACTGTGACGTGCTTCAAACTTGCAACCTGCTGGGCGTTAGTGACAGACGCAAAAGGATCAATGGATTCTATTCCAGTAGGAGCGGGAACCAACCGGTGATTAGCCGTACTGTGACAGAGTGCGTGAGCATTAGTTTTCACTGCGAGGATGGGATGTAGCCATCAACCATGGGTGATGCCTCCAGACTGATTAGCTGTGCGACTGACAACCGCATAGGATATTTTCCCGAGAGGATGAAAGTAGCCACAGCTGATGGTGAACCCCTATACACAGCTTGCCATGGAAAGGAGTAAGAAGGATTGAGTAGAAGCAGTGGGAAAGCAGGCGTCCTTGAGTCATACAGCATCTTCATATACTTAACTGATACCTCTACTAATGAATCTGCATAAGTATTTCTATCCCTTTTATTATCTATTTTTTATTTTATTCCAATAATCACAATTACCCTTTAATCTCCCTAACTGAGATTTACAAGGTGACCATAGCTTGCTTCATACCAACAATCTCTGTGGATTCGACCCTTACTCACGTAAGGTTATTACTTGGACGACCCAGTACACTTGCTGGTTAGTTGAACGGAGTTGTGAAAATAAACAGTGCCCTAAGAGTAAACATCATCAAAGTATAAAGAACATGTGATCACAATTTCGTCCACCAAGTTTTTGGCGCCGTTGCCGGGGATTGTTCGAGTATGGACAACTGACGGTTCATCTTGTTGCTCAGATTAGGTAATTTTCTTTTCAAAAATCTTTTTCAAAAATTTTTTTCTTTTATTTTTCGTTTTTCAAAACTTTATTTTCGAAAAATTAATAAAAATTCAAAAAATTTAGAAAATCATAAAAACTAAAATCATTTTGTGTTTCTTGTTTGAGTCTTGAGTCAATTTTTAGTTTGGTGTCAATTGCATGCTTTAAAAATTTTTTCTTGTATTTTTCGAAAATCCATGCATTCATAGTGTTCTTCATGATCTTCAAGTTGTTCTTGATAAGTCTTCTTGTTTGATCTTGATGTTTTCTTGTTTTGTGTCTTTTCTTGTTTTTCATGTGCATTTTTGCATTCATATTTTTCATGCATTAAAGATTTCTAAGTTTGGTGTCTTGCATGTTTTCTTTGCATTAAAAAATTTTTCAAAATTATGTTCTTGATGTTCATCATGATCTTCAAAGTGTTCTTGGTGTTCATCTTGACATTCATAGCATTCTTGCATGCATTCATTGTTTTGATCTAAAAATTTCATGCATAAAGTATTTTTGTTGTTTTTCTCTCTCATCTTTAAAAATTCAAAAATAAAAAAAAATATCTTTTCCTTAATTCCCTCCAAATTTTCGAAATTTTGGGTTGACTTGGTCAAAAATTTTCAAAATTAGTTATTTCTTACTAGTCAAGTCAAAATTTCAATTTTAAAAATCTTATCTTTTCAAAATCTTTTTCAAAAATCACATCTTTTTCAAATTTTATTTATTTTTCGAAAAGTTCAAAAATCTTTTTCAAAATATTTTCAAAATTTTTTTCTTATCTTTATATGTAATTTTCGAAATTTCACCAATAATTAATGTGATTGGTTCAAAAATTTGAAGTTTGTTACTTTCTTGTTAAGAAAGGTTCAATCTTTGAGTTCTAGAATCTTATCTTGTAGTTTCTTGTTAGTGAAGTAAATAATTTCAAAATTTTTTTTTTTTGAATTAAATCTTTTTTATCTTTTATTTGATCTTTTTCAAAAATTTTATCTTTTTCAAATTTGATTTCAAAATATCTTATCTAACCTCTTATCTTCTTATCTTTTTTTTCAATTTTGATTTCAAATCTTTTTCAATCAACTAACTAACTTGTTGTTTGTTTCTTATCTTTTTCAAAACCACCTAACTACTTCTCCCTCTTCTATTTTCGAAAATATCTCTCTCTTTTTCAAAAAAATTCTTAATTGTTTCATGTTTTAGTTTTAATTACAACTTATCTCTAATTTTCGAAAACTACTAACCTCTTTTTCAAAATTATTTTTGAAAATCCCTTCTCTTTTCTTCTTCTATTTAATTATTTAATTACTAACACTTCTCTTCACCTCTCTTCATCCATAAATCCGAATCCATCCTTCTTCTTTCTTATACCCTTTTTTTTTTCCACTAACATAAAGGAATCTCTATACTGTGACATAGAGGATTCCTCTTTCTTTTCTTGTTTCCTTCTCTTTCATATGAGCAGGAACAGGGATAAAGGCACTCTTGTTGAAATTGATCCAGAACCTGAAAGGACTCTGAAGAGAAAATTAAGAGAAGCTAAATTACAACAATCCAGAAGAACCCTTCTAGAAATTTTCGAACAAGAGAAAGAGATGGCAGACGGAAATAATAATAATAATGCAAGGAGAATGCTTGGTGATTTCACAAAGCCAACATCCAAGTTTGATGGAAGATGCATCTCCATTCCTGCCATTGGAGCCAATAACTTTGAGCTTAAGCCTCAACTAGTTGCTTTAATGCAACAAAACTGCAAGTTTTATGGACTTCCATCTGAAGATCCTTATCAGTTTTTAACTGAGTTCTTGCAGATCTGTGAAACTGTAAAGACGAATGGAGTTGATCCTGAAGTCTACAGACTCATGCTTTTCCCTTTTGCTGTAAGAGACAGAGCTAGAGTATGGTTGGATTCACAACCCAAAGATAGTCTGGACTCATGGGATAAGCTGGTCACTGCCTTCTTGGATAAATTCTTTCCTCCTCAAAAGCTGAGCAAGCTGAGAGTGGATGTTCAAACCTTCAAACAAAAAGATGGTGAATCCCTCTATGAAGCTTGGGAAAGATATAAGCAGCTGACCAAGAGATGTCCATCTGACATATTTTCAGAATGGACCATATTAGATATATTCTATTATGGTCTATCTGAATTTTCGAAAATGTCATTGGACCATTCTGCAGGTGGATCTATTCACCTAAAGAAAACGCCTGAAGAGGCTCAAGAACTCATTGACATGGTTGCAAACAACCAGTTCATGTATACTTCTGAGAGGAATTCCGTGAATAATGGGGTACCTCAGAAGAAAGGAGTTCTTGAAATTGATGCTCTGAATGCCATACTGGCTCAGAACAAAATGTTGACTCAACAGGTCAACATAATCTCTCAAAATCTGAATGGATTGCAACATGCATCCAACAGTACTAGAGAGGCAGCTTCTGAAGAAGCTTATGATCCTGAAAACCCTGCCATGGCAGAGGTTAATTACTTAGGTGAACCTTATGGAAACACCTATAACTCATCATGGAAGGATCAACAAAAACCTCAACAAGGTTTTAACAATGGTGGACGCAACAGGCTGAATAATAGTAAGCCATATCCATCATCTTCTCAGCAACAGACAGAGAATTCTGAACAAAATAATTCTAATTTAGCTAATATAGTCTCTGATCTGTCAAAGGCCACTTTCAGTTTCATGAATGAAACAAAATCCTCCATTAGAAATCTGGAGGCACAAGTGGGCCAGCTGAGTAAGAAAGTCATTGAAACTCCTCCCAGTATTCTCCCAAGCAATACAGAAGAGAATCCAAAAGGAGAGTGCAAGGCCATTGACATAGTCAATATGGCCGAATGCACAAGGGAGGAGGAGGACGAAAATCCTAGTGAGGAAGACCTCCTGGGACGTCCCTCAAGCAAGAAGGAGTTCCCTATTAAGGATTCTGAGGAATCTGAGGCTCACCTAGAGACCATAGAGATTCCTTTAAATCTCCTTCTGCCATTCATGAGCTCTGAAGAATATTCATCCTCTGAGGAGAATGAAGATGTGACTGGAGAGCAAGTTGCTCAATACTTAGGAGCTATCATGAAACTGAATGCCAAGCTGTTTGGTAATGAGACTTGGGAAAGTGAACCTCCCTTGCTCATTAGTGAATTAGATACTTGGATTCAGAAAACTCTACCTCAAAAGAGACAAGATCCTGGCAAGTTCTTAATACCTTGCACCATTGGCACCATGAGCTTTGAAAAAGCTCTATGTGATCTGGGGTCAGGGATAAATCTTATGCCACTCTCTGTAATGGAGAAGCTGGGAATCATTGAGGTACAACCTGCCTTGTTCTCATTACAATTGGCAGACAAGTCATTGAGACAAGCTTATGGAATAGTAGAGGACATGCTAGTAAAGGTTGAAGGCCTTTACATCCCTACTGATTTCATAATCCTAGATACTAGGAAGGAAGATGATGAATGCATCATCCTAGGAAGACCTTTCCTAGCCACAGCAGGAGCTGTGATAGATGTCAACAGAGGAGAGTTAGTCCTTCAATTGAATGGGGACTACCTTGTGTTTAAGGCACATGGCCATCCCTTTGTGACAAAAAAGAGTAAGCATGAAGAGCTTCTCTCAGTTCAGAGTCAAGAAGAGCCTCCACAGTCAAACTCTAAGTTTGGTGTTGTGAGGCCACAACCAAACTCTAAGTTTGGTGTTCATGCCCCATATCCAAACTCTAAGTTTGGTGTTGGGAATACCACACTTAAATTGACCTGATCACCTCGTGGCTCCATGAGAGCCACTGTCAAGCTATTGACATTAAAGAAGCGCTTGTTGGGAGGCAACCCAATTTTATTTATCTAATTTTATACTATTTTGTTTCTTTGTTATTTTTGTGTTTAATTAGGTACATGATCATGAGGAGTCACGAAAAAAATCAAAAAAATTAAAAACAGAGTCAAAAACCGAAGAAAAAAAAATTTTCACCCTGGAGGTAGCGCAGACTGGCGTTCAACGCCAGTAAGATGCATCTGTCTGGCGTTCAACGCCAGAACAGAGCACCATTCTGGCGTTGAACGCCCAAAACAAGCAACAACCTGGCGTTAAACGCCAGGATGGTGCACGAAGAGGACAATCTGGCGCTGAACGCCAGAAACAAGCATGAAACTGGCGTTCAACGCCAGAAACATGCATTACATGGGCGTTGAACGCCCAGAACATGCACCAATGGGCGTTTGAACGCCAGAATGATGCATGAAGGCATGTTACATGCCTATATGGTGAAGGAATGGTATTTGTTTTCACCTCAGGATCTGTGGACCCCACAGGATCCCCACCTCAGGATCTGTGGACCCCACAGGATCCCCACCTCAGGATCTGTGGACCCCACAGGATCCCCACCTAACATATTCACACCTTACCTCCTAATCCTAGTTTTTGTGAATGTGATTACTCTTCCCCATGTCACACTTCCCAACATCTCCTTCATCAATCACCTCAATTCCTCTTCCCAAGTACCCCATTCACCATTCACATCAACCTCCTCTTCCCCATAAACCCCACCTACCCTCATAAAATTCAAATTCACTTTCCCACCCATGCCCACCCAAAATAGCCGAACCTATACCCTCCCCTCTCCCTATAAATACCCTCCCATTCTCCATCATTTTCACACAACACAAACACTCCTTCTCCCATATAGCCGAAACCACTCTCTCCCTCTCTACCATATTCTCTTCTTCTTCTTCTACTCTTCTTTTCTTTCTTGCTCGAGGATGAGCAAATTCTAAGTTTGGTGTGGTAAAAGCATAACCTTTTTTTTTTGTTTTTCCATTACCAATGGCACCTAAGGCCGGAGTTTCCTCAAGAAAAGGGAAAGGGAAAGCAAAAGCTTCCACCTCCGAGCCATGGGAAAGGGAGAGATTCATCTCCAAGAGCCATCAAGACCACTTCTATGATGTTGTGGCAAAGAAGAAGGTGATCCCTGAGGTCCCTTTCAAGCTCAAGAAGAATGAGTATCCGGAGATCCGACATGAGATTCAAAGAAGAGGTTGGGAAGTCCTAGCCAACCCCATGCAACAAGTTGGGGTCTTAATGGTTCAAGAGTTCTATGCCAATGCATGGATCACTAGGAACCATGACCAAGGTATGAACCCAAGCCCAAAGAATTATCTCACAATGGTTAGGGGGAAATACTTGGATTTTAGTCCGGAAAATGTGAGGTTGGCGTTTCACTTACCCATGATGCAAGGTGATGAACGCCCCTACACAAGGAGGGTCAACTTTAATCAAAGGTTGGACCAAGTCCTTAGGGACATTTGTGTGGAAGGCGCCCAATGGAGAATAGACTCCAAGGGCAAGCCAGTCCAACTAAGAAGACTGGACCTCAAGCCTGTAGCTAGAGGATGGTTGGAGTTCATCCAAAGATCCATCATCCCTACAAGCAACCGATCTGAAGTTACTGTGGATAGGGCCATCATGATCCATAGCATCATGATTGGAGAGGAAGTAGAGGTTCATGAAGTCATCTCCAATGAACTCTACAAAATAGCTGACAAGCCTTCATACATGGCACGGCTAGCCTTCCCCCACCTTATATGCCATCTATGCTTCTCAGCTGGAGTTATCATAGAAGGAGATGTCTCTATTGAAGAAGACAAGCCCATCACCAAGAAAAGGATGGAGCAAACAAGAGAAGTTCCTCACGGCCCTCAAGGAGAACATGAGGAAGTTCATCATCAACAATGCCTCAAGGAATGCACTTCCCTCCCAACAACTATTGGGAGCAACTTAATACCTCCTTAGAAGATTTGAGCCATAATGTTGAACAATTAAGGGTGGAACATCATGAGCACTCCATCATTCTCCAAGAAATAAGAGAAGATCAAAGAGCAATGAGGGAGGAGCAACAAAGGCAAGGAAGGGACATAGAAGAATTGAAGAACATCATTGGTCCTTCAAGAAGAAGACGCCACTAAAGGTGGATTCATTCCTTGTTCTTTATTTCTTTCTGTTTTCGGTTTTTAATTATGGTGTTTATCTATGTTTTGTGTCTTTATTTCATGATCATTAGTATGTAACCATGCCTTAAAGCTATGAATAAATTCCATTAATCCTTCACCTCTCTTAAAAGAAAAATGTTTTAATTCAAAAGAATAAGAAGTACATAATTTTCGAAATTATTATTGAATTTAGTTTAATTATATTGATGTGGTGACAATGCTTTTTGTTTTCTGAATGAATGATTGAACAGTGCATATGTCTTTTGATCTTGTTGTTTATGAGTGTTAAAATTGTTGGTTCTTGAAAGAATGATGAACAAAGAGAAATGTTATTGATGATCTGAAAAACATCATGAAATTGATTCTTGAAGTAAGAAAAAGCAGCAAAAAAAAAAATGACGAAAACTTTAAAAGCAAGGATCCAAGGCTTTGAGCATTAATGGATAGGAGGGCCCAAGGAAAGTAAATCCAGGCCTAAGCGGCTAAATCAAGCTGTCCCTAACCATGTGCTTGTGTCATGAAGGTCCAAGTGAAAAGCTTGAGACTGAATGGTTAAAGTCGTGATCCAAAGCAAAAAAGAGTGTGCTTAAGAGCTCTGGACACCACTAACTGGGGATTCTAGCAAAGCTGAGTCACAATCTGAAAAGGTTCACCCAGTTATGTGTCTGTGGCATTTATGTATCCGGTGGTAATACTGGAAAACAAAGTGCTTAGGGCCACAGCCAAGACTCATAAGTAGTTGTGTTCAAGAATCAACATGCTTAACTAAGAAAGTCAATAACACAATCCAAAATTCTAAGTTCCTAGAGATGCCAATCACTCTAAACTTCAAAGGAAAAAGTGAGATGCCAAAACTGTTCCGAAGCAAAAAGCTACAAGTCCCGCTCATGTAATTAAATTAATATTCATTGATATTTTGGACTTTATAGTATATTCTCTTCTTTTTATCCTATTTGATTTTCAGTTGCTTGGGGACAAGCAACAATTTAAGTTTGGTGTTGTGATGAGCGGATAATTTATACGCTTTTTGGCATTATTTTTAGATAGTTTTTAGTAAGTTTAAGCTACTTTTAGGGATGTTTTCATTAGTTTTTATGTTAAATTCACATTTCTGGACTTTACTATGAGTTTGTGTGTTTTTCTGTGATTTCAGGTAAATTCTGACTGAAATTGAGGGATTTGAGCAAAACTCTGAAAAAGGCTGACAAAAGGACTGCTGATGCTGTTGGATTCTGACCTCCTTGCACTCGAAATGGATTTTCTGGAGCTATAGAACTCCAATTGGCGCGCTCTCAACGGCGTTGGAAAGTAGACATCCAGGGCTTTCCAGCAATATATAATAGTCCATACTTTATTCGAATAATGACGACGCAACTTGGCGTTGAACGCCAAGTACACGCTCCTTTCTGAAGTTAAACGCCAGAAAAACGTCATGATCCGGAGTTGAACGCCCAAAACATGTCATAACTCAAAGTTCAACTCCAAGAGAAGCCTCAGCTCGTGGATTGATCAAGCTCAGCCCAAGCATACACCAAGTGGGCCCCGGAAGTGGATTTATGCATCATTTACTTACTCATGTAAACCCTAGTAGCTAGTCTAGTATATATAGGACATTTATCTATTGTATTAGACATCTTTTGACCACTTTAATCTCTTCTATCATTCGGTCACTTGATCATGGAGAGGGCTGGCCATTCAGCCATGCCTGAACCTCTTTCACTTATGTATTTTCAACGGTGGAGTTTCTGCACACCATAGATTAAGGGTGTGGAGCTCTGCTGTACCTCAAGTATTAATGAAGTTCTATTTTCTCTTATTCGGTCTCTATCTTATTTTTATTCCAAGATATTCATTCGTACCCAAGAACATGATGAATATGATGAGTTAGATAACCCTCATTATTATTCTCACTTATGAACGCGCGTGATTGACAACCACTTCCGTTCTACATGCAACAGAGCTTGAATGTGTATCTCTTAGATTCCCCAACAGAATCTTCGTGGTATAAGCTAGATAGATGGCGGCATTTATGAGGATCCGGAAAGTCTAACCTTGTCTGTGGTGTTCCGAGTAGGATCCTGGGAATCCGGAAAGTCTCACCTTGTCTGTGGTATTCCGAGTAGGATTCCGGTAATGAATGACTGTGACGTGCTTCAAACTTGCAACCTGCTGGGCGTTAGTGACAGACGCAAAAGGATCAATGGATTCTATTCCAGTAGGAGCGGGAACCAACCGGTGATTAGCCGTACTGTGACAGAGTGCGTGAGCATTAGTTTTCACTGCGAGGATGGGATGTAGCCATCAACCATGGGTGATGCCTCCAGACTGATTAGCTGTGCGACTGACAACCGCATAGGATATTTTCCCGAGAGGATGAAAGTAGCCACAGCTGATGGTGAACCCCTATACACAGCTTGCCATGGAAAGGAGTAAGAAGGATTGAGTAGAAGCAGTGGGAAAGCAGGCGTCCTTGAGTCATACAGCATCTTCATATACTTAACTGATACCTCTACTAATGAATCTGCATAAGTATTTCTATCCCTTTTATTATCTATTTTTTATTTTATTCCAATAATCACAATTACCCTTTAATCTCCCTAACTGAGATTTACAAGGTGACCATAGCTTGCTTCATACCAACAATCTCTGTGGATTCGACCCTTACTCACGTAAGGTTATTACTTGGACGACCCAGTACACTTGCTGGTTAGTTGAACGGAGTTGTGAAAATAAACAGTGCCCTAAGAGTAAACATCATCAAAGTATAAAGAACATGTGATCACAATTTCGTCCACCATCGTCCAAGTAATAACCCTTACGCGAGTAAGGGTCGATCCCACGGAGATTGTTGGTATCAAGCAAGCTATGGTCACCTTGTAAATCTTAGTCAGGCAGACTCAATTGGTTATGGATGATATATGAATAAAAGATAAAGATAGAGATACTTATGCAATTCATTGGTAAGAACTTCAGATAAGCGAATGGAGATGCTTTGTCCCTTCCGTCTCTCTGCTTTCCTACTGTCTTCATCCAATCCTTCTTACTCCTTTCCATGGCAAGCTGTATGCAAGGGTTTCACCGTTGTCAGTGGCTACCTCCCATCCTCTCAGTGGAAATGTTCCTATGCTCTGTCACAGCATATGGCTAATCATCTGTCGGTTCTCGGTCAGGCCGGAATAGAATCCAGCGATTCTTTTGCGTCTGTCACTAACGCCCCGCCTGCTAGGAGTTTGAAGCACATCACAGTCATTCAATCATTGAATCCTACTCAGAATACCACAGACAAGGTTAGACCTTCCGGATTCTCTTGAATGCCGCCATCAGTTCTCGCCTATACCACGAAGATTCCGGTTAAAGAATCCAAGAGATAAACACTAGAGCCTCGTATGCTTGTAGAACAAGAGTGGTTGTCAGTCACTCTATTCATGAGTGAGAATGATGATGAGTGTCATGGATCATCACATTCATCAAGTTAAAGAACAAGTGATATCTTGGACAAAGAACAAGCGGGATTGAATAGAAGAACAATAGTAATTGCTTTAATACTCGAGGTACAGCAGAACTCCACACCTTAATCTATGGTGTGTAGAAACTCCACCGTTGAAAATACATAAGAACAAGGTCTAGGCATGGCCGAATGGCCAGCCTCCCAATGTGATCAAAAGATTCAAAGATCTCCAGATGTCCCAAATACAATAGTAAAAGGTCCTATATATAGAAAACTAGTAGCCTAGGGTGTACAGAGATGAATAAATGACATAAAAATCCACTTCCGGGCCCACTTGGTGTGTGCTTGGGCTGAGAAATGAAGCATTTTCGTGTAGAGACTTCTCTTGGAGTTAAACGCCAGCTTTTATGCCAGTTTGGGCGTTTAACTCCCATTTAGGTGCCAGTTCCGGCGTTTAACGCTGGGAATTCTGAGGGTGACTTTGAACGCCGGTTTGGGCCATCAAATCTTAGGCAAAGTATAAACTATCATATATTGCTGGAAAGCCCAGGATGTCTACTTTCCAACGCCGTTGAGAGCGCGCCAATTGGGCTTCTGTAGCTCCAGAAAATTCACTTCGAGTGCAGGGAGGTCAGAATCCAACAGCATCTGCAGTCCTTTTCAGTCTCTGGATCAGATTTTTGCTCAGGTCCCTCAATTTCAGCCAGAAAATACCTGAAATGACAGAAAAACACACAAACTCATAGTAAAGTCCAGAAAAGTGAATTTTAACTAAAAATTAATAAAAATATACTAAAAACTCAACTCAAACTACTAAAAACATACTAAAAACAATGCCAAAAAGCGTACAAATTATCCGCTCATCAAATAACATAATAGAATAATAATTAATTAGCTAAGAATTTGATGTTATAAAATGACAGCGGATACTATGTAGTAACTATTTCATAAAGTTATAAAACTGCCAAATCTTGACATTAAGAGCATACTCCAAAGGCAGTAAATGTCCGGAAAACGGTAATCTCATAATAGAGGGATAAAAGGAGAAGAAAACCGGAAGGTATACTCAGAATATAACACCTTACCACAATACATTGCTAACTTAAGCATTGGAGTGTCTTGCAGATTGTCCTCCCGGCCTAACTCTCTTTTTGCCAAAGTTAGGATCTCTGATCTCTTCAACCATCCAAATTGGGTTCTCCACTCTTGGTATGAACATATGGCGTCGTCTGTGGGGTTCCTACTTTGCTAGGGATCATGGCTGAGCACAAAATCCATTATTCAATGATCAACTTGAATACTCCATTGAAGGAGCAACACCAAGAAAATGGGTATGAGACTGATGTCACTCCCCCTGAGGAGCATCAAGTACCTCCTGGATATGAGAATCAAGAGGTACTCAGCCCGGAAACTCATAATGCCGGAACCCGATGCTTTACGGGGTTAGGTGATGATTACCATCACACGATGCAAGAAATGCGACACCGGGTACAAAAATTAGAAGGTCATTGCCTATAGATGGAAAGGCGACTGTCCGTACATTCACATTCTAGACAATCTTGTTCCTGAAGTCGCCGACTCAGGGAATATGATGATCACAATCGCGGAATTCCAGAACAACAATAAGATCATAATCAGTAGGATGCACGCTTGCTACGACGACAACGGAGGTCACCACAATGTAACGCCAACCCTTGAGAGCATGAGAGGTGGGCAAGAGACAAGTCCCGATCTTCCCAGTCTAAATGGCGACGGACTCTGCAAAGGAGTCTAGTCCTAAAAGGCGTAGGAAATCTTAAAAACATGTTATAATGGGTCAAACCTCATTTGCATCCACGTCCTTTAAGTTCACTTGCTAAAACACTTTGACAAGTTGACTGACTTGAAGTATGACGGGAAGTCGGATTCTCAAGAGCATATAGATGCCTTTGAAGCTCGGATGAATCTAGAAGGTGTTGGCGATGCTATCTGATGTAAAGCTTTTCTGGTAATGTTATCCGGTCTAGCCACGGCATGGTTTAATGCCTTCCCCTCCGAGTCTATTTCCTCATTTGTTAACATCAAAATAAAGTTTTTGCACACTTCACTACAAGGAGAACCCAAGCTAGGTATCCAATTTTGTTGCTTGACATTGAGCAGCGGCCCGGTGAAAGCATTCGAGATTACCTAAAGATCATTAGCATCCCAATTGTGTAGTTCACAGTAGAAGATTTCCAGTATTCCATGATGAATGATGACGAACCCTTGGTAATAATAGGAAAACTGGGAAATGGTATTGTAAAGAGAATTCTGGTTGATACAAGAGAAGATTCGAACTTACTTTTCAGGAACACTTTTGACGCCTTGGGTTTAAGGGATGAACACTTGAAGCTACATCTTCCCGGAGTAATGGATTTGGGAGATCACTACATTAAGCCCGATGGCGCAATCGATCTATTTTTCACTATGGAGGAAGGTTCCAATGTCCGAGCTGTACAAGCTGAATTCGTGGTTCTCAAAGATTCAATGACTTACAATATTATCCTGGGAAGGAAGACATTGAACGACCTTTGTGCCTTTATATTAATCAAGTTCTCCGTCATTAAGTTTTAACCTCTGAATCGTGAGTGGTAACCATTCGGGGATATCGGGCATCAGCTCTAAAATGCAACAAGGCAAGTTTGACTTTGAGAGATAAGGATAAGGATTCTACTGGAGTATTTCTGGTCGACCTAGATTCTCGAATTCAAGAAAAGTTGAGGCCAGAACCAAATGAGAATTTGGAAAAGTTTCAGATTGGTGATGTACCAGACAAATACACCTTGATCAACAAGGACTTACCTTATCCCTTAAAGTCGGAGTTATAAGATTTCCTAAGAGGTAATGTCGATTTATTTGCTTGGGAAACTTCTGATATGCTGGGGATTGATTCCACATTCAAGTCCCATCAACTCGCTATTGACCCTGCCTTTATGCCGATTGCGCAATGACGTCGCAAGATGTTGCCCGACCAAGCTACCGAGGTCAAAAGGCAAGTTCAAGTGCTGTTAGATGCTGGTTTCATCCGAGAACTGACATATTCGACATGGTTATCTAATGTAGTGATGGTAAAAAATCTAATGAAAAATAACATATGTGCGTAGATTATACAAATTTAAATAAAGCTTGCCCAAAAAATTCTTTTCCTTTACCTAACATGGATAATATGATCAACTCGGCCTCATGTTATCGTATTTTGAGTTTTCTAGATGCCTATAGTGGGTATAATCAAATACCCATGCATAAGCCTGATAAGGAGAAAACAACCTTTATCACCCCTAAAGGGATCTATTGTTATACTGTAATTCCATTTGGTTTGAAAAATGCAGGGGGCTATATACTAAAGGCTAATGCCTAAGGTCTTCAAGCAGAAAATCGAAAGGAACATGGAGGTCTACATCAATGATATGTTGATAAAGGTCAAACAAGATTATGACCTGATTACCAATCTACAAAAAATTCTTAGATGCCTCCAACTTCATCAGATGCGGTTGAACCGAGCGAAATGTGCATTTGGAGTTTGGCAAGTTAAGTTCTTAGGATTTATGGTCACTCAAAGGGGAATAGAGGCCAATCTTGAGAAATGTCAAGCTATCTTAGACATGTCGAGCCCTCAAACCTCAAAGAGATACAAAGGCTCACAAGTCGGCTAACCGCTTTATCTCGATTCTTTGGAGCTTCGGCTGAAAAGGCAAAACCATTTTTTAACTTAATGAGGAAGGGTGTCGATTTTGCATGGACAGAGAAGTGCGAGAAAGCTTTTCAACATTTCAAAACTTTGCTTTCATCCCCTCCTATTCTAGCAAAACCTAAACCCGAAAAGCCTTTATATCTTTACTTGTCTGTCATTAAAGAAATGATAGCTTAAGTTCTAGTTGTAGAAAATGAGAATAAACACCAATGACCTGTCTACTTCATTAGTAAAGTACTCCAAGGGCCAGAGTTAAGGTATTCAAAATTAGAAAAGCTGGCTTTTTCTTTGCTTACTTCATCACGTTGGTTGCATTAATATTTCCAAAGTTATACAATTATAGTACAAACTAATCACCCGACTAAAAAGATACTGCAAAAGTCAGACTTAGCAGGTCGAATGGTAAGCTGGTCTATAGAGTTATCTCAATTTGATATATAATATGAGTCACGTTCGACCATTAAAGCCCAAGCAATGGTTGATTTTTTGGCCGAAATGACCCACCGCATTCCCGATTTACCGGAATGGGCACTCCATGTGGATGGGGCTTCTAATATGAAAAATGGGAGAGCCAGTCTTATCCTAACTAAGGGTAATGATATGGTGATCAAAGCATCGATTAAATTTAATTTTTCCATTTCCAATAATCAAGCTGAGTATGAAGCTTTAATTGCAGGATTGGCATTAACTCGAGATGTCGGGGTAACAACAGTCATTGTGTTCAGCGATTCATAACTTGTAACGTTCCAAGTTAATGGAGAATATCAGGCAAGAGGTCCATTGCTACAACAGTACTTAAAGAAAGTTCAAAAGGAGGTACAACCTTTGATTCCTTTCTTATCAAACATGTGCCAAGGGAACAAAACACACGAGCTGATATGTTATCAAAACTGGCAAGTATTAAGCCTGGGAGTGGGAATCGGAGTTTGATACAAGAAGTTCACACAGAGCCTTCTGTAACAAAACCTGATATAATAGTTCACACTATTTCGGCGTTAGTACTTAGATGGATCCTATTTGCACATATTTAGAACATGAAATTTTTCTTGATAATGTTAAGAAAGCTAAAAAATTGTGACTTAAAGCAGCCAAGTATATGGTGCGCGAAATTGTGATTCACTACACAACTTTGCACAACTAACCAGCAAGTGCACTGGGTCGTCCAAGTAATACCTTACGCGAGTAAGGGTCGATCCCACGGAGATTGTTGGTATGAAGCAAGCTATGGTCACCTTGTAAATCTCAGTCAGGCAGACTCAAATGGGTATAGATGATGAATAAAGCATAAAGATAAAGATAGAGATACTTATGTATATCATTGGTGAGAACTTCAGATAAGCGTATGAAGATGCCTTCCCTTCCGTCTCTCTGCTTTCCTACAGTCTTCATCCAATCCTTCTTACTCCTTTCCATGGCAAGCTCATGTAGGGTTTCACCGTTGTCAATGGCTACCTCCCATCCTCTCAGTGAAAATGTTCCCATGCTCTGTCACAGCATATGGCTAATCAGCTGTCGGTTCTCGGTCAGGCCGGAATAAAATCCATCGATTCTTTTGCGTCTGTCACTAACGCCCCGCCTGCTAGTAGTTTGAAGCACGTCACAGTCACTCAATCATTGAATCCTACTCAGAATACCACAGACAAGGTTTAGACCTTCCGGATTCTCTTGAATGCCGCCATCAGTTCTCGCCTATACCACGAAGACTCTGATCTCACGGAATGGCTGGCTCGTTTGTCAGGCGAGCACTCGTTTGTCAGGCGATCAACCATGCATCGTGTATCAGGAATCCAAGAGATATTCACTAAGCCTCGGATGCTTGTAGAACAAGAGTGGTTGTCAGTCACCTTGTTCATGAGTGAGAATGATGATGAGTGTCACGGATCATCACATTCATCATGTTGAAGAGCAAGTGATATCTTGGACAAAGAACAAGCGGAATTGAATAGAAGAACAATAGTAATTGCATTAATACTCGAGGTACAGCAGAGCTCCACACCTTAATCTATGGTGTGTAGAAACTCCACCATTGAAAATACATAAGAACAAGAGTGATCATTGGTTTCGGCCCCAGAGAGGGAACCAGAAGAACCAAGATCTGATCTAAGAACTAGATGTCCAAAGATGAAAAATACAATAGTAAAAGGTCCTACTTATAGAAAACTAGTAGCCTAGGGTGTACAGAGATGAGTAAATGACATAAAAATCCACTTCCGGGCCCACTTGGTGTGTGCTTGGGCTGAGCAATGAAGCATTTTCGTGTAGAGACTCTTCTTTGAGTTAAACGCCAGCTTTTATGCCAGTTTGGGCGTTTAACTCCGAATTAGGTGCCAGTTCCGGCGTTTAACGCTGGAAATTCTGTAGGTGACTTTGAACGCCGGGTTGGGCCATCAAATCTTGGGCAAAGTATGGACTATCATATATTGCTGGAAAGCTCAGGATGTCTACTTTCCAACGCCGTTGAGAGCGCGCCAATTGGGCTTCTGTAGCTACAGAAAATCCACTTCGAGTGCAGGGAGGTCAGAATCCAACAGCATCTGCAGTCCTTTTTTAGTCTCTGAATCAGATTTTTGCTCAGGTCCCTCAATTTCAGCCAGAAAATACCTGAAATCACAGAAAAACACACAAACTCATAGTAAAGTCCAGAAAAGTGAATTTTAACTAAAAACTAATAAAAATATACTAAAAACTAACTAGATCATACTAAAAACATACTAAAAACAATGCCAAAAAGCGTACAAATTATCCGCTCATCAGTATACTATGGTTAATGGACAATTGTACAAAAGGGGCGTGTCCCAACCACTGTTAAAATGTTTAATTCCTCAAAAAGATGTATGTGTTACAGGAAACTCATGAAGGCTATTGTGGATATCATTTGGGGGAGGGGGTTAAATCATTAGCTCAGAAAGTAATTCGAACAGAATATTATTGGCCTACTGGTATGCGAAATTGTGATCACTACTTTTCACAACTCAATTAATTCCCGGTAATGAATCCAAAAACTTGGTGTTCAATACCATGGCATAAACACAACTTCGCACAACTAACCAGCAAGTGCACTGGGTCGTCTGATGAGCGGATATTTTATACGCTTTTTGGCATTATTTTTAGATAGTTTTTAGTAAGTTTAAGCTACTTTTAGGGATGTTTTCATTAGTTTTTATGTTAAATTCACATTTCTGGACTTTACTATGAGTTTGTGTGTTTTTCTGTGATTTCAGGTAAATTCTGACTGAAATTGAGGGATTTGAGCAAAACTCTGAAAAAGGCTGACAAAAGGACTGCTGATGCTGTTGAATTCTGACCTCCCTGCACTCGAAATGGATTTTCTGGAGCTATAGAACTCCAATTGGCGCGCTCTCAACGGCGTTGGAAAGTAGACATCCAGGGCTTTCCAGCAATATATAATAGTCCATACTTTATTCGAATAATGACGACGCAACTTGGCGTTGAACGCCAAGTACACGCTCCTTTCTGAAGTTAAACGCCAGAAAAACGTCATGATCCGGAGTTGAACGCCCAAAACACGTCATAACTCAAAGTTCAACTCCAAGAGAAGCCTCAGCTCGTGGATTGATCAAGCTCAGCCCAAGCATACACCAAGTGGGCCCCGGAAGTGGATTTATGCATCATTTACTTACTCATGTAAACCCTAGTAGCTAGTCTAGTATATATAGGACATTTATCTATTGTATTAGACATCTTTTGACCACTTTAATCTCTTCTATCATTCGGTCACTTGATCATGGAGAGGGCTGGCCATTCAGCCATGCCTGAACCTCTTTCACTTATGTATTTTCAACGGTGGAGTTTCTGCACACCATAGATTAAGGGTGTGGAGCTCTGCTGTACCTCAAGTATTAATGAAGTTCTATTTTCTCTTATTCGGTCTCTATCTTATTTTTATTCCAAGATATTCATTCGTACCCAAGAACATGATGAATATGATGAGTTAGATAACCCTCATTATTATTCTCACTTATGAACGCGCGTGATTGACAACCACTTCCGTTCTACATGCAACAGAGCTTGAATGTGTATCTCTTAGATTCCCCAACAGAATCTTCGTGGTATAAGCTAGATAGATGGCGGCATTTATGAGGATCCGGAAAGTCCAACCTTGTCTGTGGTGTTCCGAGTAGGATCCTGGGAATCCGGAAAGTCTCACCTTGTCTGTGGTATTCCGAGTAGGATTCCGGTAATGAATGACTGTGACGTGCTTCAAACTTGCAACCTGCTGGGCGTTAGTGACAGACGCAAAAGGATCAATGGATTCTATTCCAGTAGGAGCGGGAACCAACCGGTGATTAGCCGTACTGTGACAGAGTGCGTGAGCATTAGTTTTCACTGCGAGGATGGGATGTAGCCATCAACCATGGGTGATGCCTCCAGACTGATTAGCTGTGCGACTGACAACCGCATAGGATATTTTCCCGAGAGGATGAAAGTAGCCACAGCTGATGGTGAACCCCTATACACAGCTTGCCATGGAAAGGAGTAAGAAGGATTGAGTAGAAGCAGTGGGAAAGCAGGCGTCCTTGAGTCATACAGCATCTTCATATACTTAACTGATACCTCTACTAATGAATCTGCATAAGTATTTCTATCCCTTTTATTATCTATTTTTTATTTTATTCCAATAATCACAATTACCCTTTAATCTCCCTAACTGAGATTTACAAGGTGACCATAGCTTGCTTCATACCAACAATCTCTGTGGATTCGACCCTTACTCACGTAAGGTTATTACTTGGACGACCCAGTACACTTGCTGGTTAGTTGAACGGAGTTGTGAAAATAAACAGTGCCCTAAGAGTAAACATCATCAAAGTATAAAGAACATGTGATCACAATTTCGTCCACCATCGTCCAAGTAATAAACCTTACGCGAGTAAGGGTCGATCCCACGGAGATTGTTGGTATCAAGCAAGCTATGGTCACCTTGTAAATCTTAGTCAGGCAGACTCAATTGGTTATGGATGATATATGAATAAAAGATAAAGATAGAGATACTTATGCAATTCATTGGTAAGAACTTCAGATAAGCGAATGGAGATGCTTTGTCCCTTCCGTCTCTCTGCTTTCCTACTGTCTTCATCCAATCCTTCTTACTCCTTTCCATGGCAAGCTGTATGCAAGGGTTTCACCGTTGTCAGTGGCTACCTCCCATCCTCTCAGTGGAAATGTTCAACGCACCCTGTCACGGCACGGCTATCCAGTTGTCGGTTCTCGATCATGTCGGAATAGAATTCAGTGATTCTTTTGCGTCTGTCACTAACGCCCCACAATCGCGAGTTTGAAGCTCGTCACAGTCATTCAATCATTGAATCCTACTCAGAATACCACAAACAAGGTTTAGACCTTCCGGATTCTCTTGAATGCCGCCATCAATTCTAGCTTATACCACGAAGATTCCGGTTAAAGAACCCAAGAGATAAACATTAGAGCCTTGTTGCTTGTAGAACGACAGTGGTTGTCAATCACGCGTTCATAAGTGAGAATGATGATGAGCGTCACATAATCATCACATTCATCAAGTTCTTGAGTACGAATGAATATCTTGGAATAAGAACAAGCTGAATTGAATAGAAAAACAATAGTAATTGCATTAATACTCGAGGTACAGCAGAGCTCCACACCTTAATCTATGGTGTGTAGAAACTCCACCGTTGAAAATACATAAGAACAAGGTCTAGGTATGGCCGTGAGGCCAGCCCCCCAGTACATGATCAAAGGATTCAAAGACCTAAAGATGATCTAAGATCCCAAGATTAAAAATACAATAGTAAAAGGTCCTATTTATAGGGAACTAGTAGCTTAAGAATTACAAAGATGAGTAAATGACATAAAAATCCACTTCCGGGCCCACTTGGCGTGTGTTTGGGCTGAGCATTGAAGCATTTTCGTATAGAGACTCTTCTTGGAGTTAAACGATAGCTTTTGTGCCAGTTTGGGCGTTTAACTCCCACTTTGGTGCCAGTTCCGGCGTTTAACGCTGGGAATTCTAAGGGTGACTTTGAACGCCGGTTTGGGCCATCAAATCTTGGGCAAAGTATGGACTATCATATAATGCTGGAAAGCCCAGGATGTCTACTTTCCAACGCCGTTGAGAGTGCGCCAATTGGGCTTCTGTAGCTCCAGAAAATTCACTTCGAGTGTAGGGAGGTCAGAATCCAACAGCATCTGCAGTCCTTTTCAGTCTCTGAATCAGATTTTTGCTCAGGTCCCTTAATTTCAGCCAGAAAATACCTGAAATCACAGAAAAACACACAAACTCATAGTAAAGTCCAGAAAAGTGAATTTTAATTAAAAACTAATAAAAATATACTAAAAACTAACTAAAATATGCTAAAAACATACTAAAAACAATGCCAAAAAGCGTACAAATTATCCGCTCATCACAACACCAAACTTAAATTGTTGCTTGTCCCCAAGCAACTGAAAATCAAATAAGATAAAAAGAAGAGAATATGCAATGAATTCCAAAAACATCTATGAAGATCAGTATTAATTAGATGAGCGGGGCTTTTAGCTTTTTGCCTCTGAACAGTTTTGGCATCTCACTCTATCCTTTGAAATTCAGAATGATTGGCTTCTATAGGAACTCAGAATCCAGATAGTGTTATTGATTCTCCTAGTTAAGTATGATGATTCTTGAACACAGCTACTTTATGAGTCTTGGCCATGGCCCAAAGCACTCTGTCTTCCAGTATTACCACCGGATACATACATGCCACAGACACATAATTGGGTGAACCTTTTCAGATTGTGACTCAGCTTTGCTAGAGTTCCCAATTAGAGGTGTCCAGGGTTCTTAAGCACACTCTTTTTGCCTTGAATCACAACTTTATTTCTTTCTTTTTCTTTCTTTTTCTCTTTCTTTTTTTCGTTTTTTTTTCGCTTCTTTTCTCTCTTTTTTTTTGTATTCACTGCTTTTTCTTGCTTCAAGAATCATTTTTATGATTTTTCAGATCCTCAGTAACATGTCTCCTTTTTCATCATTCTTTCAAGAGCCAACAATTTTAACATTCATGAACAACAAATTCAAAAGACATATGCACTGTTTAAGCATACATTCAGAGAACAAGAGTATTGCCACCACATCAAAATAATTAATCTATTATAAAATTCAAAATTCATGCAATTCTTCTCTTTTTCAATTAAGAACATTTTTAATTTAAGAAAGGTGATGGATTCATAGGACATTCATAACTTTAAGGCATAGACACTAAGACACTAATGATCACAAGACACAAACATGGGTAAACATAAGCATAAAAATTCGAAAAACAGGAAAATAAAGAACAAGGAGATTAAAGAACGGGTCCACCTTAGTGATGGCGGCTTGTTCTTCCTCTTGTAGATCTTATGGAGTGCTTGAGCTCCTCAATGTCTCTTCCTTGTCTTTGTTGCTCCTCTCTCATGATTCTTTGATCCTCTCTAATTTCATGGAGGAGGATGGAATGTTCTTGGTGCTCCACCCTTAGTTGTCCCATGTTGGAACTCAATTCTCCTAGGGAGGTGTTGATTTGCTCCCAATAGTTTTGTGGAGGAAAGTGCATCCCTTGAGGCATCTCAGGGATTTCATGATGAGTGGGATCTCTTGTTTGCTCCATCCTTTTCTTAGTGATAAGCTTGTCCTCATCAATGAGGATGTCTCCTTCTATGTCCACTCCAACTGAATAACAGAGGTGACAAATGAGATGAGGAAAGGCTAATCTTGCCAAGGTAGAGGACTTGTCTGCCACCTTATAGAGTTCTTGGGCTATAACCTCATGAACTTCCACTTCTTCTCCAATCATGATGCTATGAATCATGATGGCCCGGTCTATAGTAACTTTAGACCGGTTGCTAGTGGGAATGATTGAGCGTTGGATAAACTCCAACCATCCCCTAGCCATGGGCTTGAGGTCGTGCCTTCTCAGTTGAACCGGCTTCCCTCTTGAATCTCTCTTCCATTGGGCGCCCTCTTCACAGATGTCAGTGAGGACTTGGTCCAACCTTTGATCAAAGTTGACCCTTCTAGTGTAAGGGTGTTCATCTCCTTGCATTATGGGCAAGTTAAATGCCAACCTTACATTTTCCGGACTAAAATCTAAGTATTTCCCCCGAACCATTGTAAGCCAATTCTTTGGGTCCGGGTTCACACTTTGATCATGGTTCTTGGTGATCCATGCATTGGCATAAAACTCTTGAACCATTAAGATTCCAACTTGTTGGATGGGGTTGGCAAGAACTTCCCAACCTCTCCTTCGAATCTCATGTCGGATCTCCGGATATTCACTCTTTTTGAGTTTGAAAGGGACCTCGGGGATCACCTTCTTCAAGGCCACAACTTCATAGAAGTGGTCTTGATGCACCCTTGAGATGAATCTCTCCATCTCCCATGACTCGGAGGTGGAAGCTTTTGCCTTCCCTTTCCTCTTTCTAGAGGTTTCTCCGGCCTTGGATGCCATAAATGGTTATGGAAAAACAAAAAGCAATGCTTTTACCACACCAAACTTAAAAGGTTTGCTCGTCCTCGAGCAAAAGAAGAAAGAAGAGAGTAGAAGAAGAAATAGAGGAGATGGAGATGGCTTTTTTATTCGGACAAAGGGAGAAGTAGTGTTTAGGTTGTGTGAAAATGAGGGGGTGAAGATGGGTTTATATAGAGGTGGAGAGAGGGGTAGGGTTCGGCCATTATGGGTGGGTTTGGGAGGGAAAGTGGTTTGAATTTGAATGGTGAGGTAGGTGGGGTTTTATGAAGGATGGATGTGAGTGGTGAAGAGAAAGATGGGATTTGATAGGTGAGGGGTTTTTTTGGGGAAGAGTGGTTGAGGTGATTGGTGAATGGGTGAAGAAGAGAGAGGGTGGTGGGGTAGGTGGGGATCCTGTGGGGTCCACAGATCCTGAGGTGTCAAGGAAAAATTCAACCCTGCACCAAGTGGCGTGCAAAAATGCACCCCTTTGCCAATTCTGGCGTTTAACGCCAGGAGCTTGCCCTTTTCTGGCGTTTAACGCCAGTCTGGTGCCCCTTTCTGGCGTTAAACGCCCAGAATGGTGCCAGACTGGGCGTTAAACGCCCAATTGCTACCCTTACTGGCGTTTAAATGCCAGCAGGATCTTCCTCCAGGGTGTGCTGTTTTTCTTCCTGTTTTTCATTCTGTTTTTGCTTTTTCAATTGATTTTGTGACTTCCCATGATCATCAACCTACAGAAAACATAAAATAACAAAGGAAAATAGATAAAATATAACATTGGGTTGCCTCCCAACAAGCGCTTCTTTAATGTCAGTAGCTTGACAGAGGGCTCTCATGGAGCCTCACAGATGCTCAGAGCAATGTTGGAACCTCCCAACACCAAACTTAGAGTTTGCATGTGGGGGTTCAACACCAAACTTAGAGTTTGGTTGTGGCCTCCCAACACCAAACTTAGAGTTTGACTGTGGGGGCTCTGTTTGACTCTGTTTTGAGAGAAGTTCTTCATGCTTCCTCTCCATGGTGACAGAGGGATATCCTTGAGCCTTAAACACAAAGGATTCTTCATTCACTTGAATGATCAATTCTCCTCTGTCAACATCAATCACAGCCTTTGCTGTGGCTAGGAAGGGTCTGCCAAGGATGATAGATTCATCCATGCACTTCCCAGTCTCTAGGACTATGAAATCAGCAGGGATGTAATGGTCTTCAACCTTCACCAAAACATCCTCTACAAGTCCATAAGCTTGTTTTCTTGAATTATCTGCCATCTCTAGTGAGATTTTTGCAGCTTGTACCTCAAAGATCCCTAGTTTCTCCATTACAGAGAGAGGCATGAGGTTTACACTTGACCCTAAGTCACACAGAGCCTTCTTGAAGGTCATGGTGCCTATGGTACAAGGTATTGAAAACTTCCTAGGATCTTGTCTCTTTTGAGGTAATCTCTGCCTAGACAAGTCATCCAGTTCTTTGGTGAGCAAAGGAGGTTTGTTCTCCCAAGTCTCATTACCAAATAACTTGTCATTTAGCTTCATGATTGCTCCAAGGTATTTAGCAACTTGCTCTTTAGTGACATACTCATCCTCTTCAAAGGAAGAATACTCATCAGAGCTCATGAATGGCAGAAGTAAGTCCAATGGAATCTTTATGGTCTCATTTTGAGCCTCAGATTCCCATAGTTCCTCATTAGGAAACTCATTGGAGGCCAGTGGACGTCCATTGAGGTCTTCCTCAGTGGCGTTCACTGCCTCTTCCTCCTCTCCAAATTCGGCCATGTTGATGGCCTTGCACTCTCCTTTTGGATTTTCTTCTGTATTGCTTGGAAGAGTACTAGGAAGGAGTTCAGTAACTTTCTTGCTCAGCTGTCCCACTTGTGCCTCCAAATTCCTAATGGAGGACCTTGTTTCAGTCATGAAACTTTGAGTGGTTTTGATTAGATCAGAGACCATGGTTGCTAAGTCAAAGTGGTTCTGCTTAGAATTCTCTGTCTGTTGCTGAGAAGATGATGGAAAAGGCTTGCCATTGCTAAACCTGTTTCTTCCACCATTATTGTTGTTGAAACCTTGTTGAGGTCTCTGTTGATCCTTCCATGAGAAATTTGGATGATTTCTCCATGAAGAATTATAGGTGTTTCCATAAGGTTCTCCCATGTAATTCACCTCTTCCATTAAAGGGTTCTCAGGATCATAAGCTTCTTCTTCAGATGAAGCATCCTTAGTACTGCCTGGTGTATTTTGCATCCCAGACAGACTTTGAGAAATCAAGTTAACTTGCTGAGTCAATATTTTGTTCTGAGCCAATATGGCATTCAGAGTATCAATCTCAAGAACTCCTTTCTTCTGATTTGTCCCATTGATCACAGGATTCCTTTCAGAAGTGTACATGAATTGGTTATTTGCAACCATTTCAATTAGTTCTTGAGCTTCTGTAGGCGTCTTCTTCAGATGAAGAGATCCTCCAGCAGAGCTATCCAAAGACATCTTGGACAGTTCAGAGAGTCCATCATAGAAAATACCTATGATGCTCCATTCAGAAAGCATGTCAGAAGGACATTTTCTGATCAATTGTTTGTATCTTTCTCAAGCTTCATAGAGGGATTCTCCTTCCTTCTGTCTGAAGGTTTGGACTTCCACTCTAAGCTTACTCAATTTTTGAGGTGGAAAGAACTTTGCCAAGAAGGCATTGACTAGCTTTTCCCAAGAGTTCAGGCTGTCTTTAGGTTGTAAATCCAACCATATTCTAGCTTTGTCTCTTACAGCAAAAGGGAATAGCATAAGTCTGTAGACCTCAGGGTCAACCCTATTAGTCTTGACAGTGTCACAGATTTGCAAGAACTCAGCTAAAAACTGATGAGGATCTTCCAATGGAAGTCCATGGAACTTGCAATTCTGTTGCATTAGAGAAACTAATTGAGGCTTAAGCTCAAAGTTGTTTGCTCCAATGGCAGGGATAGAGATGCTTCTCCCATAGAAGTCGGGAGTAGGTGCAGTAAAGTCACCCAGCACCTTCCTTGCATTGTTGTTGTTGTTTTCGGCTGCCATGGGTTCTTCTTCTTTGAAGATTTCTGTTAGGTCCTCTACAGAGAGTTGTGCCTTAGCTTCTCTTAGCTTTCGCTTCAAGGTCCTTTCAGGTTCAGGGTCAGCCTCAACAAGAATGCTTTTGTCTTTGCTCCTGCTCATATAAAAGAAAAGAGAACAAGAAAATATGGAATCCTCTATGTCACAGTATAGAGATCCCTTGAGGTGTCAGAGGAAAAGAAAAATAGAAGGAAGAGGTAGAAGAATTCAAACTTAGTGAGAGATGGAGTTCGAATTGTGCATTAAGGAATAGTGTTAGTCCATAAATAGAAGGATGTGAGAAGAGTGGAAGAAATTTTCGAAAATTAGGTAAAAGATTTTAAAAACATTTTGAAAAATAATAATTGATTTTCGAAAACTAAGATTGAAAAAAAAATCAAGTGATTTTTGAAAAAGATTTTGAAATCAGAAATCAAAAAGATATGATTGAAAACTATTTTGAAAAAGATATGATTGAGAAGATATGATTTGAAAAACAATTTAAAAAGATTTGATTTTAAAAAATAATGACTTGCCTAACAAGAAAAGATATGATTCAAACATTAAACCTCTCTCAACAGAAAAGGCAACATACTTGAAATGTTCAATCAAATCATTAATTGTTAGCAAGTATCTTTGAAAAAGGAAAGAAATTGATTTTGAAAAAGATTTGATTGAAAAGATATGATTTGAAAAAGATTTGATTTTGAAAAACTTTGAAAACTTGCAAAAAAATCTGAATTAAAAACAGAATCTTCCCTCTTGTGCCATCCTGGCGTTAAACGACCAGAATGGTATCCATTCTGGCGTTTAACGCCCAAAATGCTACCCTTTTGGGCGTTAAACGCCCAGCCAGGTATCCTGGCTGGCGTTTAAACGCCAGTTTTTCCTTCTTCATTAGGCGTTTTGAACGCCCAGCTTTTTCTGTATAATTCCTCTGCTGCATGTACTGAATCTTCAGTTCCCTGTATTATTGACTTGAAAATAGAACCAAGATCAAATAAATAATGCATGCAAGACACCAAACTAAAAATGAGACACTGGACTCAACAAGAAACATAAAATATTTTTGGTTTTTATGATTTTGTAAATTTTTTTTTGTTTTTTCGAAAATTAAGTGGAAAAGAAAATAAAGGTATCAAAATTCTTAATGAGAATTCCAGGAATCATGCAATGTTAGTCTAAAGCTTTAGTCTAAAGGAATTAGACATGGATAGCCAAGCTTCAGCAGGACATTACATTCAAGAGCTAAATTGATGAGAATCAATCAGCTTTGGTGATGATAAGAACATCACCTTGAAACACTAGAATTTATTCTTAAGAACTCTGAAGAAAAATACCTAATCTAAGTAACAAGATGAACCGTCAGTTGTCCAAACTCAACAATCCCCGGCAACGGCGCCAAAAACTTGGTATGCGAAATTGTGATCACTACTTTTCACAACTCAATTAATCCCCGGTAATGAATCCAAAAACTTGGTGTTCAATACCATGGCATAAACACAACTTCGCACAACTAACCAGCAAGTGTACTAGGTCGTCCAAGTAATAAACCTTACGCGAGTAAGGGTCGATCCCACGGAGATTGTTGGTATGAAGCAAGCTATGGTCACCTTGTAAATCTTAGTCAGGCAGACTCAATTGGTTATGGATGACATATGAATAAAAGATAAAGATAGAGATACTTATGCAATTCATTGGTAAGAACTTCAGATAAGCGAATGGAGATGCTTTGTCCCTTCCGTCTCTCTGCTTTCCTACTGTCTTCATCCAATCCTTCTTACTCCTTTCCATGGCAAGCTGTATGCAAGGGTTTCACCGTTGTCGGTGGCTACCTCCCATTGGTGCGTGAAATTGTGATCACTACACAACTTTGCACAACTAACCAGCAAGTGCACTGGGTCGTCCAAGTAATACCTTACGTGAGTAAGGGTCGATCCCACGGAGATTGTTGGTATGAAGCAAGCTATGGTCACCTTGTAAATCTCAGTCAGGCAGACTGAAATGGGTATAGATGATGAATAAAACATAAAGATAAAGATAGAGATACTTATGTATATCATTGGTGAGAGCTTCAGATAAGCGTATGAAGATGCTTTCCCTTCCGTCTCTCTGCTTTCCTACTGTCTTCATCCAATCCTTCTTACTCCTTTCCATGGCAAGCTTATGCAAGGGTTTCACCGTTGTCAGTGGCTACCTCCCATCCTCTCATTGGAAATGTTCAACGCACCCTGTCACGGGACGGCTATCCATCTGTCGGTTCTCAATCAGGCCGGAATAGAATCAAGTGATTCTTTTGCGTCTGTCACTAACGCCCCGCCTTCAGGAGTTTGAAGCACGTCACAGTCATTCAATCATTGAATCCTACTCAGAATACCACAGACAAGGTTAGACCTTCCGGATTCTCTTGAATGCCGCCATCAGTTCTTGCCTATACCACGAAGACTCTGATCTCACGGAATGGCTGGCTCGTTTGTCAGGCGAGCACTCGGTTGTCAGGCGATCAACCATGCATCGTGTATCAGGAATCCAAGAGATAAACACTAGAGCCTCATATGCTTGTAGAACAAGAGTGGTTGTCAGTCACTTTGTTCATGAGTGAGAATGATGATGAGTGTCACGGATCATCACATTCATCAAGTTGAAGAACAAGTGATATCTTGGACAAGGAACAAGCGGAATTGAATAGAAGAACAATAATAATTGCATTAATACTCGAGGTACAGCAGAGCTCCACACCTTAATCTATGGTGTGTAGAAACTCCACCGTTGAAAATACATAAGAACAAGAGTTATCATTGGCTTCGGTCCCAAAGAGGGAACCAGAAGAACCAAGATGAAAATACAATAGTAAAAGGTCCTACTTATAGAGAACTAGTAGCCTAGGGTGTACAGAGATGAGTAAATGACATAAAAATCCACTTCCGGGCCCACTTGGTGTGTGCTTGGGCTGAGCAATGAAGCATTTTCGTGTAGAGACTCTTCTTGGAGTTAAACGCCAGCTTTTATGCCAGTTTGAGCGTTTAACTCCCATTTAGGTGCCAGTTCCGGCGTTTAACGCTGGGAAATCTGAGGGTGACTTTGAACGCCGGTTTAGGCCATCAAATCTTGAGCAAAGTATGGACTATCATATATTGCTGGAAAGCCCAGGAAGTCTACTTTCCAACGCCGTTGAGAGCGCGTCAATTGGGCTTCTGTAGCTCCAGAAAATCCACTTCGAGTGCAGGGAGGTCAGAATCCAACAGCATCTGCAGTCCTTTTCAGTCTCTGGATCAGATTTTTGCTCAGGTCCCTCAATTTCAGCCAGAAAATACCTGAAATCACAGAAAAATACACAAACTCATAGTAAAGTCCAGAAAAGTGAATTTTAACTAAAAACTAATAAAAATATACTAAAAACTCAACTCAAACTACTAAAAACATACTAAAAACAATGCCAAAAAGCGTATAAATTATCCGCTCATCACCCATCCTCTCAGTGGAAATGTTCAACGCACCCTGTCACGGCACGACTATCCAGCTGTCGATTCTCGATCATGTCGGAATAGAATCCAGTGATTCTTTTGCGTCTGTCACTAACGCCCCACAATCTCGAGTTTGAAGCTCGTCACAGTCATTCAATCATTGAATCCTACTCAGAATACCACAAACAAGGTTTAGACCTTCCGGATTCTCTTGAATGCCGCCATCAATTCTAGCTTATACCACGAAGATTCCGGTTAAAGAACCCAAGAGATAAACATTAGAGCCTTGTTGCTTGTAGAACGACAGTAGTTGTCAATCACGCGTTCATAAGTGAGAATGATGATGAGCGTCACATAATCATCACATTCATCAAGTTCTTGAGTACGAATGAATATCTTGGAATAAGAACAAGCTGAACTGAATAGAAGAACAATAGTAATTGCATTAATACTCGAGGTACAGCAGAGCTCCACACCTTAATCTATGGTGTGTAGAAACTCCACCGTTGAAAATACATAAGAACAAGGTCTAGGCATGGCCGTGAGGCCAGCCCCCCAGTACATGATCAAAGGATTCAAAGACCTAAAGATGATCTAAGATCCCAAGATTAAAAATACAATAGTAAAAGGTCCTATTTATAGGGAACTAGTAGCTTAAGAATTACAAAGATGAGTAAATGACATAAAAATCCACTTCCGGGCCCACTTGGTGTGTGTTTGGGCTGAGCATTGAAGCATTTTCGTGTAGAGACTCTTCTTGGAGTTAAACGCCAGCTTTTGTGCCAGTTTGGGCGTTTAACTCCCACTTTTGTGCCAGTTCCGGCGTTTAACGCTGGGAATTCTGAGGGTGACTTTGAACGCCGGTTTGGGCCATCAAATCTTGGGCAAAGTATGGACTATCATATATTGCCGGAAAGCCCAGGATGTCTACTTTCCAACGCCTTTGAGAGTGCGCCAATTGGGCTTCTATAGCTCCAGAAAATCCACTTCAAGTGCAGGGAGGTCAGAATCCAACAGCATCTACAGTCCTTTTCAGTCTCTGAATCAGATTTTTGCTCAGGTCCCTCAATTTCAGCCAGAAAATACCTGAAATCACAGAAAAACACACAAACTCAAAGTAAAGTCCAGAAAAGTGAATTTTAATTAAAAACTAATAAAAATATACTAAAAACTAACTAAAATATACTAAAAACAATGCCAAAAAGCGTACAAATTATCCGCTCATCACCTACCATTATCAAGGATGTCATTGAATATGTGAAGAGATGTGGAAAATGTCAGCTACACGGGAACCTTCATCAGGCATCCCCTCACGAGCTAGTATCTGTGATCCCAACAAGGCCATTCACCAAATGGGGCATGGATTTATTGGGACCATTCCCACAGGGACATAGCCAAGTAAAGTATCTCATAGTGGCTATTGATTATTTTACAAAATGAATTGAAGCCATGTCAATATCAAGTATCAGTTGGCTATCACTAGATTTGGAATTCTGGAGGCCATGGTCACAGATAATGGAACCCAGTTCGCAAATTCCAAGTTTCGAGAACTCTTAATCGGGTTAAGAATTTGGCAAGTATTTGCCTTGGGTGAGCACCTACAGGTGAATGGGCAGGCTAAAGTGGCTAATAAAATCATCTTAAAAGGGTTTAAAAAACAACTAGATGAATCTCTGTGTTCATGGGCCGATGAGTTATGGTCAATATTGTAGTCATGTCGAACCACAATACAATCCTCTACCAAAGAGATACCCTTTAGACTCACCTATGGTGAAGAACTAGTAATCCCAGTGATTGGTGAACCTAGTCCAAGATTGCTCTTAGGAAGTTTGGGAACCCATGAAAACATGGATTTAATTGATGAGATAAGAGCTTTAGCTAACTTAGTTGAACAAGCCCTGAAGAAAAGGGTAGCTAAAAAATATAACACTAAAGTTCGACCTAGAGATTTTTGGGCTGGTGATTTAGTACCAAAACAGGCTGATGTTGGGATCTCGAGACACCCTTTTAAAATCTTGTATTTCTTTTCATCAATAAATTTCTTTGTCTCTTTTCCTTGTCAAAATTTCTATCATATGTGCAAATTATTTTAAACGAGATAACACGTTCTTAAAATCAAAGTAGAAGCACGAACAAATAATGTGCAAACAAAATTAAAATGTTCCAAGTGCATTAGAAGACAACACTGAAAAATGGCAATAAACCTAAAGTGTAGCAATCAAGTTCAAACAAAAACAATAAAGGTTGCATAAGTTAATCAAGTTACGTCCCGACCACATGGGAAAAAAACTTGTCCAAAAGTATTGCAAATAGTCAAATGCCAAGGCCAAAGGCAAAGTCATAAAATGTCTTAAAATATACTACTGAATAAAAAACAATATTACATGATAGAAATGACTTTCCCATCCACCACTTTCTTGAAAGCATTGACTTCGAAGACGTCCAAGTCGGGAGCAATCAGTTTGATCTTATCAAGGATGTTCTGTTCAGCGTCAAAAATTCATCCACGACAGCACGCTCAGCTTTCTGTACCGAGAGCTTAAGTTGCTCAATCTTTGCAACAAATTCGGAAACTTGCTTCTTTAGATTCTTGGCCTTCGAGTCGGAGGAAGCCTCTGCTTACTTCAGACCCTTCACCTCATTTTCGAGAGCAATTTGTCTCTTTTGAAAAGCAGTGACTGAATTTTTAAGTTTTGAATCTGAGCATTATGATGATTAGATTTTTGACGGTTTAGAATTTCATAAATGAAATCTCGTTGAAGTATAGTCTCTAAACCAACAATATTCCTTTCATGCAAAAATTTGTTTGTCACAAGTACAAACCCCTAAAATCTATAAACCGAAGTATTTAAACCTCGGGTCGTTCTCCCTAGGATTTACAATAAAGTGCCTTGTTATTGGTTATGAGTTATTTTGGGGGTTTTGGTAAGAGACATGGAAGTTAAATGCTAAAAAGTAAACTAATGGCTAAAAAGGTCTTGGCAAGGGTTGGTGGTCAAGAATCTCTATCCTAATTACTAACCACAATATGAGAATTGGTAAGGATTAATCTCACTAAGTCATCCTCTAACTAGTAGTAAAGGAAAGTCAAATGAGCTATATCAATCCTAGTCCATAAGTCCTAACTCTCCACTAATTCAATTAGTGAGAACTAGAGTCAATGGATCCCAATCATCAATTACTTGGACATTAGTAACTCAAGAGGTCCTAAGTTACCTTTCCAAACCAAGAGTATGAAATTCTACTCTAAAATCCAACCAAGCATTTCATCAAACACTTGGAAGGCATAAAAGGAAGGCATAGTAAAATTGCAAGAAAAGTAAATCTACACTACTCAATTGCAAGGAATTAAACAACAACAAATCAAATGAACACAATTATTATGAATTACCTCTAATTGAATTGAAAGAGAATAGGAGGAACAAAAGTAGATCTACAACAAAGTATAAGAACAACATAAAGGAAATTACAACAAAAGAATAGAGGAAGATGAATGTAACAATAAAGAATTAAAAGGTAGAAGTAGAAGAAAGCAAAGATTAAAACCTAGATCTAAGAACTAATCCTAATCCTAATCCTAGAGAGAAGTGAGAGCTTCTCTCTATAGAAACTAACTCTAACTACTAAACTAAGCTAAACTAAACTAATGGTGACTAACTCTTTCATCCATCTTCACTCCTTGGATTAAATAGCATCAGAAATGAGTTGGATTGGGCCCACAAGGCTTTAAAATTCGCTGGCCACGTTTTGCTTTAAGTGAACCAGGTGGCAGCAACGGCGCGTGCGCGTACTATGCGCGTACGCGTCACCATGCGCAGTTCAACCATAGCAAATCTTATATCGTTTCGAAGCCCCGGATGTTAGCTTTCCAACCCAACTAGAACCGCATCATTTGGACCTCTATAGCTCAAGTTATGGTCGTTTAAGTGCAAAGAGGTCGGCTTGACAGCTTTCCGATTCTTTCATTTCTTCATGAGTTCTCTAACTTTTCATGCTTTCTTTCTTCATTCCCTTGATCCAATCTTTACCTCCTAAACCTTAAATCACTTAACAAACATATCAAGGCATCTAATGGAATCAAGGTGAATTAAATTTATTTATTTTAAGACCTAAAAAGCATGTTTTCATTCTTAAGCACAATTAAAGGAGAATATACAAAACCATGCTAATTCATTGGGTAAATGTGAGAAAAGGTCTACAAAATACTCTAAATTCAATACAAGATAAACCGTCAAATTGGGGTTTATCAACCTCCCCACACTTAAACCTTAGCATGTCCTCATGCTAAACCAAGAATGAAATAAGGGATATGACACTTATTTAAAGCAAAGAAACTATATACATGCAACTAAATGCAAAATGATTCTACCTACTTGGTTAAAAAATAAATCAATCTCCAAGACATACATGCACAAGTAGGGCTTAAGATCATATAACGATTCATGAGTCCTACCAATTGAAGTATAAACATGAAGTTCACATAGACTTGCAAGAAGAACGCTCGTGAAAGCCGGGAATCAAGGAATTGAGCATCGAACCCTCACCGAAAGTGTTTGCACTCTAGTCGCTCGGTGTTTGGGGTTGATTCACTCAATTCTCCCCTAATCATACTTTCCAAGATTTGTTTTTCATCTAACAATCAACAATTATTCAATGCACGCATACAATTATCATGAGGTCTTTTCTTTAGGTTGTAATGGGGCTAGGGTTAAGGTAGGATGCATATATGGCTAGTGGACTAGGGTTTGAATCTTTGATTAATCTAGACTTTCCCACGTAACCTATATAATGACCTAATACAATTAAGTACTAATCTAACTACCCATTCTTCACTTTTCCACATACTCATGCATTTTCTTTTTTGATTCACATTCCATACGCATTGATTCTTTATTGTTTGAGCTTTACTTGCATTTTATCCCTTTTTTTATTTCTTTCTTTTTCTTCTTTTTCTTTCTTTTTCTATATTTTTTTCTTTTCCATATTGTTTTTTTTCTTTTTCTTTTCTTTTTCTCATTTTTTTATATACAAGAGCATCAGTGCATAAGGTTTTACATTTGATCAATACATGAGTATGTACCCAATTCCCAATATTTACACTAGTAATACATAACTACCCTTTTATTCACCTAATGTCCCAAGGTTCCCACACTTGAATGATACTCACATACACTAGCCTAAGCTAATCAAAGATCCAAATAAGGACTTTTATTATTTTTCGCTTTAGGCTTGTAATGTGCTAAATTAAGAACAAAGTGGGTTAATCGTAGGCTCAAATTTGGCTAACAAATGAAGATAGAAGGTAAGACTTTTTGGGTAAGTAAGATAAATAAAATGATGGCCTCAATCATATAAATGCATGAATACACAAAATAACGGAAATAGAGAATCAAACAAATCAAAGATTACAATCATAGAAAGAGAATAATGCGCACAAGAAGGAAAAATAAGTGGTTATAAGATGTAACCACACCATTAGGCTCAAAACTCACAAGCTTGTGTTCTTAGCTCAAAAACATGATCCACAAGATATATAATTCAAGCAAGTTTTATGAAAAGTTTTCACTCAAATCAATTGGTGCCCTATAGATAGAAATCTTGAAAATTTTCATTATTTTGACTAAGCTTATTGTGTATATATATGCAAAAATAAGAAAATGCAAGTAAAAACCATAAAATCCTAGAATGAAATGCAAAAGTGTTGGGCTTAGAAATTTGTCACCCAAAATCGCCGACCGGTCGGACGACCTCCCCACACTTAAAAGTTTGCACCGTCCTCGGTGCACTCAAAGATGAGCAAAGGGGTACGGCGATTCTCCGGATTGCTGCGTGTTCTTAGTCTTGCTTCTATTATTTTTGCTTGCGGTGCATTGTTCATGAAAAACAAAAATATAACACCATAAGATGAGAAGATGTAAAAGCAAGGAAGCATACATTGTTGGAATAAGGTAAATTACTAGAAATGAGTGAGTGAATTAGTGTGACATTAATGACAAATAAGTGTGTGAATTCTAAATTACGCGGTTTAGAACACACATTAGCATAAAAGGGCGATGTCACAAAAGAAGCATGCACTTCACTTATCCTAGTGTGCTTGAGATGCTTTAAGTGAACTTGTAAGGTAAAACAAGCATTGAAGAGGCATGAAAGCATTCAAGTCAAACATATGGATACATATAATCATGAAATACAATGCATTAAGGTAAATGCATAACATCGTCCATCAAGAAATTGCCCACTCAAAGAGAGAGTTCAAATCACATGGTGGCTAGCTACAACATGCAACTCAAAACAGTTATAAGCTCGAAGGCAATTCTCATCACTTGGTATTTTTCAAAAGGTAAGCATGAAAAACTCAAAACCAAGTAGCAAAATGTAACCTCAATCATAGAATCCAACAAATGAAATCTCTTCTCAAAACCAAGTAGCACCAGCAATATCTTTGTCCTTTGACAAAAATCCAGAGCAAAGATTGGAAATCTCGAGCTCAGCATTTTGGATGTACGTGGCTGAACGGAGAAGCATTCTTTGAACTCGAGACAGGGTGTCCTCTAAAGGTATCTTAGCAAGTACTAATTTGGTTTTCTCACTCATAAGGTGATGGTCCACGAAGTCAGGGCCCGAAATACCTTATTTAACACCTGGCCAAATGAGGGCGAAGCCAAAACATTGACATCCCCCATTCTCATACTTTTTGATTTTTTCTTCTTTGGGGAATTAATGGGGGAGTCTTCTTCCAAGATTTGAACCTCGGGGAATTGCCTCTTTCCACTCTCTTTTCCCCTCTAAGATAATGGTTAACAGCTAATGGTGACAGAAGAAGAAGCCCGATCACCACTCGCGTTAATTGGTAAAACGGGTTGAGCTTCCAATCTCTTCTTTATAGCAGTAATGGCAGCAAAACCTCTAGCCATGTTAACTAGGATAAAAAGCACAAGTTAATAAGAAAGATGTAAAATGGCGTATTGATGAGCGGATAATTTATATGCTTTTTGGCATTGTTTTTATATAGTTTTTAGTATGTTTTATTCACTTTTTAGTATATTTTTATTAACTTTTAAGCAAAAAGCATATTTCTGGACTTTACTATGAGTTTGTGTATTTTTCTGTGATTTCAGGTATTTTTTAGCTGAAATTGAGGGATCTGAGCAAAAATCTGATTTAGAGGCTGAAAAAGGACTGCTGATGTTGTGGATTCTGACCTCCATGCACTCGAAATGGAATTTTTGGAGCTACAGAAACCTAAATGGCACACTCTCAATTGCGTTGGAAAGTAGACATCCAGGGCTTTCCAGAAATATATAATAGTCCATACTTTGCTCGAGTTTAGATGATGCAAACTAGCGTTCAATGCCAGCTTTCTGCCTGTTCTGGCGTTAAACGCCAGAAACAAGTTGCAAGCCAGAGTCAAACGCCAGAAACAAGTTACAAACTAGCGTTTAACTCCAAGAAAAATCTCTACACATGAAAGCTTCAATGCTCAATCCAAGCACACACCAAGTGGGCCCGGAAGTGGATTTCTGCATCATTTACTCATTTCTGTAATCCTAGTAACTAGTTTTAGTATAAATAGTACTTTTTACTATTGTACTCAGATCTTTTGATCATCCTTGATCTTGGGATCAGGTCTTTTTCCCTATTTTCCAATGCATATGCCATTTGGGGAGACTGGCCATTCAGCCATGCCTAGACCTTGTTCTTATGTATTTTCAACTGTGGAGTTTCTACACACCATAGATTAAGGTGTGGAGCTCTGCTGTTCTTTGAGTATTAATGCAAAGTAATATTATTCTTCTATTCAATTCATGCTTATTCTTATTCTAAGATATCCATTTGCACACAAGAACATGATGAATGTGATGATTATGTGACACTCATCACCATTCTCACTTATGAACGCGTGATTGACAACCACTTCTGTTCTACATGAAAATAAGCTTGAATGTATATCTCTTGGATTTCTAATCAACGATTCACATCTACTCCCCTCTGACAATGGGGCATCTAAATCTGAGATTGGAACCTCCATGGTATAAGCTAGAATCAATTGGCAGCATTACTGAGATCCGAAAAGTCTAAACCTTGTCTATAGTATTTCGAGTAGGATCTGGGATGGGATGACTGTGGCGAGCTTCAAACTCACGACTGTAGGGCGTAGTGACAGACGCAAAAGGATAGTAAATCCTATTCCTACACGATCGAGAACCAACAGCTGATTAGCCATACGATATATGTGCATGGTATTTTTCATCCGAGACGAGAAATCCGACAGTTGATTAGCCGTACAGAAATCGTAGAGGACCATTTTCACTGAGAGAACGGGAAGTAGCCATTGACAACGGTGACACCCAACATACAGCTTGCCATAGAAAGGAGTATGAAGGATTGGATGAAGGCAGTAGGAAAGCAGAGATTCAGAAGGAATAACGCATCTCCATACGCTTATCTGAAATTCCCACCAATGAATTACATAAGTATCTCTATCTTTATTTTATGTTTATTTATCTTTTAATTATTAAAACTCCATAACCATTTGAATCCGCCTGACTGAGATTTACAAGATGACCATAGCTTGCTTCAAGCCAACAATCTCCGTGGGATCGACTGATAAACCCATATTTCATGGTTTATCTTGTGCTCAATTGAGTGGTTTTTATCAACTCTTTACCCACTTATTCATACTATTTGCATGGTTTTACATTTGCCTTCCTAATTATGTGCTTTGATTGAAAACATGCTTATTTGGCCTTAAGTTCCCTATGTTTAATCCTCTCTTATTACCATTAGATGCCTTGATATGTGTGTTAAGTGATTTCAGAGATTACAAGGCAGGAATGACTCAGAGATGGAAAGGAAGCATGCAAAAGTGGAAGGAATACAAGAAGTTGGAGAAACTGCTAAGCTGTCTAGCCTGACCTCTTCGCATTCAAACGGATATAACTTTAGCTGTAAAGGTCCAAATGACGCGGTTCCAGTTGCGTTGGAAAGCTAACGTCCGAGGCTTCGATTTGATATATAATATGCCATACTGGCTCTGACGCTAGGCAACGCGATCGCGTGCTCCATGCGGTCGCGTCGCAGTGACGAAAAACCAGCGTGGCAGATTTCTTCTCCAGCGATTTCTGGGCTATTTTCGAACCAGTTTTCGGCCCAGAAAACTCAGATTAGAGGCTATAAAGTAGAGGGATTGCATCCATTCAGATCATGCTCTCATAATTCACTTTTCATATTTTTAGATGTAGTTTTTAGTGAGAGGGTTCTCTCCTCTCTCTCTTAGGATTAGGATTTGAATTAGGATTAGGATTTAGGACTTCTCTTAGTTTTAGGAGTGACTCTCAATCCTAGGCTCTTTGTATTTATTTATTTTTCAATGTTCCATGTTTAGATTGATCTCCTTAATTAATGTTATTTGAGATATTTCAGATTGATGATTGCTGTCTTTTATTTATATAAATAATTTGGATTTTCCTGTTTCCCTTTTGGCTTTGGTTGAATAATTGGTGACTCTAGAGTTATCAAACTCATTGTTGATTGAAAATTGAATTTCTTCATTTCATTAATTCATATTCCAATAACTCTGGCCTTTTCCAAGAAAAGACTAAGACTTGAGGAATCAGAATTAATTTATCCACTTAACTTACTTTCATAGTTAGAGGTTAACAAAGTGGGAGAAAAATCCAATTCTCATCACAATTGATAAGGATAACTAGGATATGACTTCTAGTTCTTACACCTTGCCAAGAGTTTATTTTACAGTCATTTATTTACTTTTATTGCTTTGAAAATATACCTGTGCCCATTGCCCAACTAACCTTTTACCTTAATCCAAAACCCCAAACACACTTTTTCATAACCAATAATAAGAGCATACCTCCCTGCAATTCCTTGAGAAGACGGCCCGTGGTTTAAATACTCGGTTAACAATTTTTAAAGGGGTTTGTTACTTGTGACAACCAAAACGTTTGCACAAAGGGATTTCTGTTAGTTTAGAAGCTGTATCTACAACGCGAATATTTTAAATAACTCTTTACTAGTAAAAATCTTAACGTCATCGACCCTTACTCACGTAAGGTTTATTACTTGGACGACCCAGTGCACTTGCTAGTTAGTTGTGCGAAGTTGTGAAAAAGAGTTAAGATTATAATTGTGCGTACCAAGTTGTTGGCGCCATTGAGATCACAATTTCGTGCACCATGTATTAAGAGAAAAAGGAAAAGGGAAAAAGATTACTAATAACATTTCGAGCTGCCTACTCGTTTATTATAATGTCTCTCAAACTAAGAGAAAGTTCATTCCACAGCAGCATTAACATGTTAATACTCACAAGCTCCGAAGCACCAACCCCGTTAACTTGGATTTTTGGAGAGGACACATTGAAATTCTAGTATAAGTTGAATTTTTTTGCACCTTCCAAGTTTAGAAAAAAAGGGGTCATACCTTCAACCCTTTCAATTTTGAAAAATTTGTCTTTAAATTCATGGTAGGACTCTTCAAATAAATAAAAAATTCTCCTATTTGGAACACCCTAGAAAGAAATAAACCCATGACCTTGGGATCTAAAAAGAACCGTCAGAGTAAAGAAATAAAAGAAAACCCTAAGAGAAGGTTGGAGGTCTAAAACCGAACATAAAAGTTCAAAACAATGAACAATAGCCTAGCTATTCGGATGGAGCTGAGAAGGAGCGCATCCAGTGTAAGATAGAATGGTCACTTGAAAATCAGAAAAAGGAAGTCAAACCCCAACTCAGGAGAATAAAGTCTCATACATCCATAACCAATCGGGGGCAGTACTGGCATGCTCATTAACATGGCACAACCGATTCCCAGATTTAGGAATAGAAAAAACATACATATTGCTCATATCAGAACTAAAAATAACCCTAGCTTCTCGCAAGTTATCAAGTTCCTCTTGTGCGATGGTAGAAGGAGTGGCCTTGACCTCCTCAGATACCCAGGAATAGATATTAACTTCGAATTCGCTATTCATTGGAGGAATGGGAGAAGGTCGGGGTCTCAGACGATTAGCAACATCACCTCGTTCATGATTCGTAATAACCTTTCTCCTTGGCGTCTAAGAAAAAACTTAAGGGGGCACCACCTCTATCTTACGAAGGATTGGAAAACTCTAAAATCTACTCAGAAAATTCAAAAACCTCACCACAATTCTGGAAAACACATAAAAATATTTAAAAAGGGGACAAATATAAAACCATTACTATCAAAATAGGGAACTTAAAACATTTGTTTCCCTACTATGTTAGCCTAAGGTAGCAGATATAGAGACATAGCACAAAATACATAGAAAATGACCAGAAATATAGCAAAAGATGCATGGACAAATGACCAGCAACATAGCCAAAGATACAGGGAAAAGGACCAGAAACATAAAATAAGTGCACAAAATAGTAAAAAATAAATGATCGAAGAAGAAGAAGAAGAAAAAAGGAAGAAGAACCCTTATTAGAATGTGCTTATCAAAAATTGGAAATGCGTGGTCCTGAAAACACTTGCAGAAAGCTAATACTTTACTTCATTTACGACTTCAATTAAAGGGAACTCCTTTAATCGACAACTTCAATAAAAAAACTCCTTAAAGCATACCTCATAAACTCGAGTGCTTTTGACCAAACAATAAAGCCAAAAGGCCCGAATTAGGGCACTGTTCTAAGCAAATAATGATGTAACAGAATGATAATTAACTAAGAATCCGACGTTACAAGATGACAGCGGGTACTACATAACAATCATGTCATAAAGTTATGAAACTACCAAATTATGGCATTAATAGCATACTCTAAAGGCAGGAAATTACCGAAAAATGGTAATCCCAAAATAGAAGGGTAAAAGGAGAAGAAAACCGATAGATAAACTCAGAATATAACACCTAACCACAATACATTGTTAACTTAAGTATTATAGTGTCTTGCAAGTTGTTCTCTCGATCTGACTTTTTCTTTGCTGAAGTTAGGATCTCCAATTTCTTCAACCATTCAATTTGGGTTCTCCACTCTTAGAACGAACATGGACTATAAGAAAACATGAGAGAGAAAGTATTGAAAGATTAGAATTACACTTTACTTTTTCAATTGAAATAAAAAATTGAGAGAATTCATTCTAGGATGATATGTTTTTTTATTAAGGTAAAAATGTATTTTTTTTATAATAAAGCTTTGATTCTCTGTATAATTCCTTAAAAAATTTTAACTTATGCATACCTTCTTCAGTTATGGGAAACTTAACGTATTAAGTACCCATCAACAATCGGCTTTGACCCGAAATATTGACATCGGAAGCAGCAGCATTAATACTTAATAGGTAATAGTCAACTTGATTGCTTTTATCATCAAAATATTTACAAGAACATCCTCTACTCAAATCTCACCTCCCAAAGGCATTAGAGACTTCGTGTTCGTACTTCCTAACTTTTCAAATCCCAATTTATTTGTTTCTTTAAATGGACTTTGATTATTTTTATAGTATCATTATTATTTCCTCCAGAGGCAGAGCTAGCCTTAATGTAAGGGGAGAGTAAAAAAATAATTTCATAGTTAGAAAAAACTTAATATAAAATTTTTAAAAGGAAATTAAATTAAATTTTATGTATAATTTAAAAAATAAAAAATTTGATGGTCGAGGAAGGTCATTGTCTTCTTAATTACCTTATATATGAGGCCCGGCATCTGATTTCCTTGTGTGGTTGTGAATATATATATATTATATATATATATATATATATATATATATATATATATATATATATATATATTATTGTAACACTAGGAGGTTTTAAAAATTAAATAATAAATTATTCATGATTTATTATTATTATTTAGGATTTTATTTTTAAAAAATTATTTTATTATTAGTAATTAAATCAAATTTTATGATAATTTGAGTTTAAAATTAATTAAGACTTTATTTTATATATAATTTTCATAATAGTTAGACATCTTTTTATTTAAGATTTAAAGTTTTAGGAGTTAGAAAATAACGAGAATTTGATAATTTAACTTGAATAATTAGGATTTTTAGTTTAACTTTATGAACTAAAAGTAATTTAATTGAATTATCTCTAATTTAAAATTAAAATAACTATTCAAAATTAATTAGTAAGTTCATAAGTAAATAGTGTGCTTAAAATAATTATATTAGAAATTTAGAATATATTTAGTTTTCAATTAATATTTTACCCTTTAATTTTATCCAAATACCTATTCTATTCCTTATTCATTTAACCAAACCCTAAATCTAATTCGCAAATTAACATACACACTTCTTCACACATTTCTTAGCCACCATACACACATTGAACGAAAAAGAAAAAGAAGATAGAATCTGAGAGAGGGAAAGTGAAAGAGGAAGGAAGAAGAGAAGAGGGGAAGAGAGAGGTGGCGCCAGTGGAAGTCACTACCACCGGCATCGCAGCAGAGGAGACCGTTGAGACCGCCGCCGTCGCAGCAGAGGAGAGAGAACGAGAACAAGACAAAGAGGGAAAGGGAATTGCGGTTGGGGCTAGATGCTTCTGCTGCCATCGAGCCACTTCATCGCCATCGTTGTTGCAGCTACAAGCATGAGTGTCGAATAAAGAGAAGGAAATACGGTGAGTAGAGGAAGGGAAATGAGCTCTTTCTGTCACTGTTAGTTAGCTACTGTGTCACTGTTGGAGGAGAGCTCGTTGGAAAGCTACTACTATCCTACCCAGTCGTGCTCTGTTATCTATTCTTCCTTCGCTGGAGCCTTTCGCCGCTGCCCTTGCCCTTTAAAAATGCCACAGGAATTGCTTTGCACCTCTGTCAATTCCGTTTTCACTGCTATTCTAGCTTGGTTAGTGGTTGCTTATTCTGTTTTGTTTCTACCACTATTTTACCACTGCCATTGATGATGCTATCGTTGCTTTGCCTTTAGCTGCCACTGGCTTGCAACTTCTACTCCATTGTGCCCCTGTTTGCCGTTTTGCCTATCGAAAAAACACTGTCGAAATAATTGTCGCTGTCCTAGTCCAAATTCTGCGCTCTTTCATTCCATTATACTTCAACCATCCTCACCCTTTAATTTGGCACTCTAAGTTTGGTTTCTTCAGTCCCTTGGGACCATGTTGTGAGTAGGCTTTACATTTACAATTACTTTTGGTTTATGCTATTACGAGCTTTTAAATATATTTGTGAAATTATAATTGAAGAATTTTAATTGATTAAAACAATGGAGTTATTAGAGTTAAATAATTTATTTATGTGAAGCATATACTTTAAGAACTTTACATGAGACTGTATACATGTTTGATGAATTTTTGTATTATTTTAGAATATTCGATTTTATTTGAATATGTGTTTTTGAAATATTAAAGTATTGTTATACTCACTTATATACTCTGAAATTGTAAAATATATTTGACATTTCTTATGATTGAAAAAGTATGATTGAAAAGGATTTCTGATGAGAAAGTACTATTTAATTTGATTTGATTTGATACCTTATATATTTGAAAGATTTAAGATTTGTTGTATTTTAAATTATATGTTTTGAATTAGTTTGGGAGACTCGTATTAGAAAATTGTAGCCTAACATGTAGGTCACACGTTGGATCTGTTATTCCGTATGGACACACGAGAGGAAAGGACTATCCTTAGAGGTGGAGCCGTTTAATTGTGGACTACTTGATTTGATTTCTGTACTGAAAACTCGCTTATTGATTCACTTATTTGTATAAAATACTATTTTCTAAATAAAATTACTTTGATAATAATATTTATATGGTCTCATGTGGATTATAGATGTATTGTCTAGTCACTAAGTTGCAAAACTCACTCCGTTTTTCAAAAAAATATTTTTCAAGAACAAATACTTGAATATATGAGCCTTTATATTCAAGAATAATGATCTACAATGGGTACTTGTTCTTTGTTAAATTTCTAAACGTTGTATACTCCATATGTCACAAGCAAGATTCTACCATATTAATCTATTCTATTTTTTTAAATAATATGTAACTATTTATTAAGTGTGGTTAAAATTAAAGTATAAATGCAGTTAAAATAATTAAAGTAATAAAATTTTTTAAATTATTTAGTATTACTTTTTAAAAATGTTGTTAAAAATAATATTACTAAAATGTATAAAAAAATGTGATTAGAATTGTAGCTACCATAAATATAGATATATTAAAATTATATATATATATATATATATATATATATATATATATATATATATATATATATATATATATATATATATATATATATATATATATAGAAGTATGAATGTTACATTGTTTGCAACAATGAATTAATGTGTGTTCTTTACAAAACGTTAGATTATATTTGAGTATATACAAACTCAGCATGTAACTTAATAATTCATTAATCCGCATTGATTTTTATATTTTAATCTCTTAAAGTATTATCACACATTCATACGGCATGTGCAGTGCACTAGTGCCAAATTTGACAAGTTCATAGTGGGCATAAAGTTAGGATATGCCTCAAGCTCCTTGGAGTCGCACACTATTACTACAATCATCAAATACAAGCCAAGTGTCTCAGTTCAATTCAACAACTTATGTTATACTCCAAGTAACCCCTTTAGAAAAAAAAAAAAAAAATCGTTGAAACTGTTACTTTATTGGCGCAAGACCAGTCATTGCTCCCTGAATAAGTGCCTTCCTATCTTATTAAAAGAACCTAACATGGAATCGGAATCTAAAGTGCTAAGTAAGTAGTACTTATTGAATCTATCCTTGCTAACAAAAGAACAAGAAAAAATTTGTAAAAAGTATAAGCAAGGACAACCACTAGAAAATCGAAAATGGAAAAACGACCATAAGTGATGAATAATAATGGAACCATCCGAATTGATTGAATGAAAATTTGAGCAAGACTACTACTGAGATAAATTATAAATTCACACAATAACCACAGTAATATGTGACATATACAATGGATGGATCCGATAATTAATAATTATATAAGTTTGAAGGTAGTTAACTCAGTTTGTTTGTTTGCTTTTATTTTAGTTTATGTTATTTTATCTATTCTAAATTTTAAATTATGTTTTTTTCCCTAAAAGTAGGGGTGGGCATGTCTATGGTTCATGAAATCAAACCAAAACTGGATTGAAGAGAGAAATCGGTTTTAAATTGGTTTGAAAAAACAAAAATCAATTTTAAATCGATTTTAAAATTTAAATTCGATTTTATTTATAAATCAGTTTTAAATTTGGTTTTACTTATAAATCGGTTTTAAATTTGGTTTTTTTAAAATTTAAATCTAAAATCTGTTTTTTTTTTATAAAATATAATTTTAAAATCAGATTTTTTAACCAAAAATCCAGTTTTAAAACCAATTTTTGAAAATCCAGTTTTAAAACCACTTTCTTCAACCAAAAATCCAATTTTAAAACTAGTTTTTAAAAATTCAATTTTCAAACCAGATATTTTAATAAAAAATTCACTTCTAAAAACCGATTTTTAAAAAATTCAATTTTCAAACCATAATTTTTTAAAAAGTAAAATTAATACTAAAGTCATTTTAAAGTGTATAGGTTCATTACATCTAGAATTTGGTTCTTTATAAATCTAATGACAATAGCTAATCTATATAACATTTAATCATTCTCAAAATATCAAAAGAATACTACCAAAAAATCTCTCTAAAACAACAACCACAAAGTATCAAAAGATACCAAGTTGCCAATAAAATCATCAAACAACCACAACCTTTGAAGAAAATATATCTGCAAATAATAAAATATACCTTTGTCATTTTAAAACAAATCTTTGAATGAAAGTATTAAACCAAATAAGAATATTAAGCATACCTAGTCATCATCAAGATTATCAATTGATGCTGCCATAGAACAAGCACCATCATTAGAGGAAAATATGTCTGCCAAGAAAATCAAATTAATTATCAAGTCTATATTCAATAACTTTTAATTGGTAACTAATACCTAAATTCTAAAATAGAAAGACGACAAAAACAAAAATAAAATAAAATGAGAAGAAATATAAAAAAAATTCTATACCTTGATAAACTTGTTGAAGAACTTCACAATCATCATCTAAAGCAAAGAAAAAATCTTCCTTAAGCCAATCTCCTGTGCAGAATAAGGCCTCTACCATTCTAGGTGTTAAGGAACTGCAGTATGGATCGAGGACTCTTCCTCCAGTACTAAATGCAGACTCCGAAACTATTTAAAATGATCCCAGACAGCTGACTGATTCTTACGAACACCTGACGGTGGAGAAGATGGTTGAATGCTAGCGGACATCCCTGCTGCTTCAATATTACTGTTTTCAGTCATCTTGCTCTGCATATAAACAATGTGTACATAACTCAAAATTTAGTGTCAAACATGCTAAAATTAACACAAACTAATACAAAGAAACAACAGCCAATAAAACTTTAGCATGATTCATAAATTAATCCATGTTCATATATCTCGCAAAGAAAACACGGCCCAAGGACGATTATGAAATTAAAACTTCATATTAAGGATGATTTCAACATGATTCTTAAACTATACACAGCCCAAAGAGAGACAAATAACTAATTGTACCAACTTAGTGTCTTGCATCTTATAAAATTAATATGATATTTACAAAACAAAATTTTAGTACGAATGAATGCCAAAATACATTAATCTCAAGTAGTAACATGAATATTTGTATATTTTTAGAACATATTTGTCTTCTGATGCTTCTGCTAATCATGCTTAATTTGGAACATGCTTCAATCATTTATGTCATCATGAACAACGTAACTGGTATATATATGTTCTTTTCTTTATGTCTCTCTTTCTTTTCGTTTATTTTATGGACTTGATCAGATACGCTTGTTACTACTATTTATGGTTATATTATTTTCTTGTCTTGGACATTATTATTTACTATTTATAATTATAATCATTAATCAATGTGCTGCTGCTATATACTTATTATATACATGTTTGTCCAATTATAGATATATATACATAGTTCTTTATTTCTTGTGCCTTTTCCTCAATAGTTTGATAGTAGTACTGATCAATTTTAATTCATTATTTTGGACCAACTATATGTAGCTTCTTGTCATATCAAATCATCAACAATGTGTGTTATTATTATTGTTGTTGTTTTTGTTTGATTACAATGAAATTACTATGCCATGTGCATTTTCAACTTGCACTGTGAACTCTTTCTTTAATACTAATATTGTTCTTCTCTTCTCTCTCTGTTATTGTTATTTCTGTCCAACTTTTAGGCCTAATTCAAAGTATATATACTAGTATCTGTACATAGGTACAAATTAGATATAGGGTCTATTTTGAATCTACTAAGAACTCAAAACGATATTAAATTTTGCAACAAAATATCTTGTTACATTATTTAATAACCTTTCTCTACTAAAGAGTAAATACTAAAGTCACTCCCTCAAAATAGAAGCAAAGCTTCGATATAGCTTTTGTTTCTTCCCCAGCCACATAAGAATGAAAAAGAATACAAAAAAAGGGACAAAATAAAAATAGGACTTGTTGTTAAATTATTTTATTAATGAGTTCCGCCAATTACTTTTTTCATTGTTAACCATACTAAAAATTTTGCAATTTGCATCCATATATTTCTGTTTAGCTTTGGCAGGGAATAAAATACTGCTAAAAATCAACTATCAACTATAAACTATTCCCTAATAACATCATACTTGCATCCCTTCCTCAGTAAACAAACAATGAACTTTGATGTGTTGTATCCTCAGCAATAAATCATTAGCAAAGTAAAATTTGAAGACAAGAAAACAAGAAGTGTCAAGTATGATCAGTCTGCACGGTTAGATCCTGCACCCAAATCATGGTATAGACCATGCACAAATTCACAAACATTGAATAAATTGATGCAGTTAATTTCTGTTTTGCATCACTGGATTCTATACAAGCACAGTGATATTTTACTATATATATAACTATACACAAAAATAGGTGAAACCATAGGATCAATCCACTTTATAGGATCAGTTTTATTTTTCAAAGAAACAGGAACTAAAGTTAGATATGTTGTCCCGTTAGGGTATTTCATGAAACTGTATCTAAGGAGCAGAACCATGAACAACATGAACAATGATGCTATCACAATCCCCCATACCACTTGTTCAATTTTTTTAATGATCCTATGAACAATAAAGTTGCTGAAGTGAAATATCCTATGCTTTAACAGTAAGCTAGAACTAGAAACCTGGTGCTATGTCTTAACAACAGAGTAGCATGATGAATGAACAGGAATAAAATTCAAAGCTAATTAAAGAATTTAAACACAAGACAAGGCAAATACCTGGTGGTTGGTGAGCCTCTGCGAATGGCTTTGGTCTTCTTACTTCTTAAGGTGGAGATCAAGAGCTTGACGTGTACTTCTTCTTCTTATAAACTTCCCTCAAGATAGCCTTCTACTTTTGAGAAATCACCGTCAACACTTGACCAAAGGACAACCACACAACCTTGCTACAAAAGAAAACCCCAAAATAAAAATGGCATTAACACAAACACCTGATATGCATATCAGCATAAGCAATCAAACTGTTAAAGAAAGAAAGCAACCCATCAAAGTAAATAGCAACTGACAGCTTTAATCGTATATATAGCAACTTTATCATATTGAAATGCTTAACAGTTATAGTAACTAACCGTGTGAGGGTGAGTCGGCGACGGTGAAGACGACGGCGGAGAAGACCAAAGGTAGAAGAAGAGAAATAAAGATGAGGCCCATTCAACGTTGAATGAGACAATAGGGTGCCGGTGCCAGTTGCCTACTCCGGTGCCGGCTGCGGTGGATGGTGCACGAAATTGTGATCTCAATGGCGCCAACAACCTGGTACGCACAATTGTATCACTCTTTTTCACAACTTCGCATAACTAACCAGCAAGTGCACTGGGTCGTCCAAGTAATAAACCTTACGTGAGTAAGGGTCGATCCCACGGAGATTGTCGGTATGAAGCAAGCTATGGTCATCTTGTAAATCTTAGTCAGGCGGATTCTAATGGTTATAATGGTTTTCGAATATAAAGATAAATAAAGCATAAAATAAAGATAGAGATACTTATGTAAATCATTGGTGGGAATTTTAGATAAGTGTATGGAGATGCTTTATCGCTCTTGAATTTCTGCTTTCCTACTACTTTCATCCAATCATTCTTACCCCTTTCCATGACAAGCTGTATGTAGGGCGTCACTGTTGTCAATGGCTACTTCCCATCCTCTTAGTGAAAATGGTCCAAATACGCTGTCACAGCACGGCTAATCATCTGTCAGTTCTCGATCATGTTGGAATAGAATCCAATGATTCTTTTGCGTCTGTCACTATGCCCAACACTCGCAAGTTTGAAGCTCGTCACAGTCATCCCATCTCAGATCCTACTCGGAATACCACAGACAAGGTTTAGACTTTCTGGATCTTAGGAATGGCCGCCAATAATTCTAGCTTATACCACGAAGACTCTGATTAAGGAATCCAAGAGTTACTCATTCAATCGAAGGTAGAATGGAGGTGTTTGTCAGGCACGCGTTCATAAGTGAGAATAGTGATGAGTGTCACGGATCATCACATTCATAAGGTTGAAGTGCGAATGTATATCTTAGAATAAGAATAAGCATGAATTGAATAGAAGAACAATAGTACTTTGCATTAATACTCGAGGTACAGCAGAGCTCCACACCTTACTTTATGGTGTGTAGAAACTCCACCGTTGAAAATACATAAGTGATAAAGGTCCAGGTATGGCCGTGAGGCCAGCCCCCAATAGCATACGAATTCAAAAATAGGGAAAAAGGACTGAGACCTCTAGTACAATAGTAAAAAGTTCTATTTATACTAAACTAGTTACTAGGGTTTACAAAAATAAGTTTAAGTGCAGAAATCCACTTCTGGGGCCCACTTTGGTGTGTGCTTGGGCTGAGCCTTGAGCTTTCACGTGTAGAGATTTCTTTTGGAGTTAAACGCCAAGTTGTAATGTGTTTTTGGCGTTTAACTCTGGTTTATGACGTGTTTCTGGCGTTTTACTCCAAAATACAGCATGGAACTGGCGTTGAACGCCAGTTTGCGTCATCTAAACTCGAATAAAGTATGAACTATTATATATTGCTGAAAAGCCCTGGATGTCTACTTTCCAGCGCAATTAGGAGCACGCCATTTGGAGTTTCGTAGCTCCAGAAAATTCATTTCGAGTGCAGGGAGGTCAGAATCCAACAGCATATGTAGTCCTTTTTCAGCCTCCTATCAGATTTTTGCTCAGGTCCCTCAATTTCAGCCAGAAAATACCTGAAATCACAGAAAAACACACAAACTCATATTAAAGTCCATAAATGTGAATTTTGCATAAAAACTAATAAAAACATCCCTAAAAGTAGCTAGATCCTACTAAAAACTACCTAAAAATAATGCCAAAAAGTGTATAAATTATCCGCTCATCACAACACCAAACTTAAATTGTTGCTTGTCCCCAAGCAACTGAAAATCAAATAGGATAAAAAGAAGAGAATATGCTATAAATCCCAAAATATCAATGAATATTAGTTCTAATTAGATGAGCGGGACTTGTAGCTTTTTGCTTCTAAACAGTTTTGGCATCTCACTTTACCTTTGAAGTTTAGAATGATTGGCATCCATAGGAACTCAGAGTTCAGATAATGTTATTGATTCTCCTAGTTAAGTATGTTGATTCTTGAACACAGCTACTTTTATGAGTCTTGGCCGTGGCCCTAAGCACTTTGTTTTCCAGTATTACCACCGGATACATAAATGTCACAGACACATGACTGGGTGAACCTTTTCAGATTGTAACTCAGCTTTGCTAAAGTCCCCAGTTAGAGGTGTCCAGAGCTCTTAAGCACACTCTTTTTGCTTTGGATCACGACTTTAACCACTCAGTCTCAAGCTTTTCATTTGGACCTCCATGACACAAGCACATGGTTAGCGACAGCTTGATTTAGCCGCTTAGGCCTGGATTTTATTTCCTTGGGTCCTCCTATCCATTGATGCTCAAAGCTTTGGATCCTTTTTACCCTTGCCTTTTGGTTTTAAGGGTTATTAGCTTTTTCTGCTTGCTTTTTCTTTTTCTTTCTTTAAAATATTTATTTTTTTCGCAAGCTTCTTCTTTTTCATTACTTTTTCTTGCTTCAAGAATCAATTTCATGATTTTTCAGATCATCAATAACATTTCTCTTTTTCGTCATTTTTTCAAGAGCCAACAATTTTAACATTCATAAACAACAAGATAAAAAATATGCACTGTTCAAGCATTCATTCAGAAAACAAAAAGTATTGTCACCACATCAATATAATTAAACTAATTTCAAGGATGAATTCGAAACTCATGTACTTCTTGTTCTTTTGTATTAGAAACATTTTTCAATTAAGAAAGGTGAAGGATTCATGGAATTATTCATAGCCTTAAGACATAGACACTAGACACTAATGATCATGTAATAAAGACACAAACATAGACAAACATGAAGCTCAAAAACCAAAAAAAGGGAGATAAGAACAAGGAAGTTAAGGAATGAGTCCACATTAGTGATGGTGGCGCCTTCTTCTGGAAAGACCAATTGTGTTCTTGAGCTTTTCTATGTCTCTTCCTTGCCTTTGTTGCTTGATCCCTAGTGATTTTGGTGCTCCTATCCTTAGTTACTCCCAATAATTGTGTGGAGGAAAATGTATCCCCTGAGGTATCTCAGGGATTTCTTGATGAGGGAATTCCTTGAGGTCCATGAGTGGGCTCTCTTGATGTGCAGTCAAATGCTCTACTACTGAGCTATGGACCCTTGAGATGAATCTCTCCATCTCCCATGACTCGGAGGTGGAAGCTTTTGTCTTCCCTTTCCTCTTTCTAGAGGTTTCTCCGGCCTTAGGTGCCATAAATGGTTATGGAAAAATAAAAAGCTATACTTTTACCATACCAAACTTAGAATGTTGCTCACCCTCGAGCAAAAAAAGAAAGAATAGAAGAAGAAGAATAAGATATGGAGAAGAGGGAGAGAGGTATGGGTTTCGGCCAAGGGGGAGAAGAGAGGGTAGTGTTGTGTGAGAATGAAAAAGAGAGAAGTGGGATAGGTGGGGATCCTGTGGGGTCCACAGATCCTGTGGGTTCACAGATCTTGAGGTGTCAAAGATTTCTCATCCATGCACCTTTTAGGCTTGTAAAACGCCCTCTGTATGCAATCCTGGCATTTAACGCCAGACTGATGCTTATTTCTGGCGTTAAACACCCAAATGTAGCCTGTTTCTGGCGTTTAATGCCAGCCTGATGCTTGTTTCTGGCGTTAAATGCTAGCTTGGTGCTTGTTTCTGGCGTTAAACGCCAGACAGATGCTTGTTTCTGGTGTTTAAACGCCAGACAGCTCTTTCTCCAGGGTGTGCTTTTTCTTCTGCTATTTTTGGTTCTATTTTTAATTTTTGCAATTGTTTTGTGACTCCACATGGTCATAAACCTAATAAAACATAAAAGAACAATAGAAATATAGATAAATAAAAATTGGGTTGTCTCCCAATAAGCACTTCTTTAATGTCAATAGCTTGACAGTGAGATCTCATGGAGCTTCATAGATATTCAGAGCATTGTTGGGACCTCCCAACACCAAACTTAGAGTTTGAATGTGGGGGTTCAACACCAAACTTAGAGTTTGGTTGTGGCCTCCCAACACCAAACTTAGAGTTTGATTATGGGGGCTTTGTTTGACTCTGTATTGAGAGAAGCTTTTCATGCTTCCTCTCCATGGTTGCAGAGGAAGATCCTTGAGCTTTAAATACAAGGTAGTTCCTATTTAATTGAAGGACTAGCTCTCCTCTGTCAACATCAATCACAGCTCCTACTGTGGCTAGGAAGGGTCTTCCAAGGATGATGCATTCATCCTCATCCTTCCCAGTGTCTAGGATTATGAAATCAGTAGAGATGTAAATGCCTTTACTAACACGTCCTCTACCAATCCATAAGCTTATTTTATTGACTTGTCTGCCATCTCTAATGAGATTCTTGCAGCTTGCACCTCAAAGATCCCCAGTTTCTCCATTACAGAGAGTGGCATAAGATTTATACTTGATCCCAGGTCACACAGAGCCTTCTCAAAGGTCATGGTGCCTATGGTACAGGATATTAAGAATTTACCAGGATCTTGTTTCTTTTGAGGTAAAGTTTGCTGAACCCATGTATTTAGTTCACTAATGAGCAAGGGAGATTCATCTTCCCAAGTCTCATTACCAAACAACTTGGCATTCAATTTCATTATGGCTCCTAGATATTGAGCAACTTGCTCTTCAGTTACATCTTTATCCTCTTTAGAGGAAGAATATTTCTCAGAGCTCATAAATTGCAGAAGGAAGTTTAATGGAATCTCTATGGTCTCTATATGAGTCTCAGATTCCTTTAGGTCCTCAATAGAGAACTCCTTTCTGTCTGGGGGACGTCCCATGAGATCTTCCTTATTGGGATTCACGTCCTCCCCTTCCTCTTTGGATTCGGCCATTTTGATTAAATTAATGGCCTTGCACTCTCTTTTTGAATTCTCTTCTGTATCGCTTGGGAGAGTACTAGGAGGAGTTTCAGTGATTTTCTTACTCAGCTGACCCACTTGTGCCTCCAAGTTTCTAATAGAGGATCTTATTTCATTCATGAAACTTAAAGTGGCCTTAGATAGATCAGAGACTATGTTTGCTAAGCTAGAGGGGCTCTGCTCAGAATTCTCTGTCTGTTGCTGAGAAGATGATGGAAAAGGCTTGCCTGTTTCTTCCACCATTATTAAAGCCTTGTTGAGGCTTTTGTTGATCCTTCCATGAGAAATTTGGATGATTTCTCCATGAGGGATTATAGGTGTTTCCATAGGCTTCACCCATGTAATTCACCTCTGCCATTGCAGGATTCTCAGGATCATAAGCTTCTTCTTCAGAAGATGCTTCTTTAGTACTGTTGGATGCATTTTGCAATCCATTCAGACTCTGAGAAATCATGTTGACTTGCTGAGTCAACATTTTTCTCTGAGCCAATATGGCATTCAGAGCATCCATTTCAAGAACTCCCTTCCTCTGTGGCGTCCCATTACTCACATGATTTCTCTCAGAGGTGTACATGAATTGGTTATTTGCAACCATGTCAATGACTTCTTGAGCTTCTGTAGGCGTTTTCTTTAGGTGAATGGATCCACCTGCAGAATGGTCCAATGACATCTTAGAGAACTCAGATAGACCATCATAGAATATATCCAAAATGGTCCACTCTGAAAGCATGTCAGAAGGACACTTTTTGGTCAACTGATTGTATCTTTCCCAAGCTTCATAGAGGAATTCACCATCTTTTTGCTTGAAGGTCTGAACATCCACTCTAAGCTTGCTCAGCTTTTGAGGAGGAAAGAACTTGGCCAAGAAGGCCATGACCAGCTTATCCCAAGAGTCCAGGCTATCTTTAGGTTGTGAGTCCAACCATGTTCTAGCCCTGTCTCTTACAGCAAAAGGGAAAAGCATGAGCCTGTAGACTTCAGGATTTACTCCATTAGTCTTAATATTATCATAGATCTGCAAGAACTCAGTTAAAAACTGATATGGATCTTCTGATGGAAGTCCTGAAACTTGCAGTTCTGTTGCATTAGAGCAACTAGTTGAGGCTTCAGCTCAAAATTGTTTCCTCCAATGGCAGGGATTGAGATGCTTCTTCCATAAAAGTTGGAAGTAGGTGTAGTATAATCACCAAGCATCCTCCTTGCATTGTTGTTGGGTTCGGCCATGTCTCCTTCTTTTTCGAGATTCTCTGTAAGGTTTTCTCTGGATTGTTGTGCTTTAGCTTCTCTTAGTTTTTTCTTCAGAGTCCTTTCAAGTTCAGGATCTGCTTCAACAAGAATGCCCATGTCCTTGCTCCTGCTCATATGAAAAAGAAGAGAACAGAAAAGAAGAGAAATCCTCTATGTCACAGTATAGAGATTCCTTTATGTGAGTAGAAGAAAAGAAGAATAAGAATGAAGAGGAGAAAAATTCGAACACAGAAGAGAATAGAGGGTTCGAATTTTAAGATAAAGAAAAGTGTTAGTAAATAAATAAATAAATAGAAAGAGATGAGAGAGAAGAGTTTTCGAAAATTATTTTTGAAAAATAGTTAGTGATTTTCGAAAATTAAGAGAAGAAATAAGATTAAAATTAAAATTTGAAACAATAAGTTAATTAAAAGAATTTTGAAAAAGAGGGAGGTGATTTTCACAAATTAGAGAAAGAAAAGTAGTTAGGTGGTTTTGAAAAAGATAAGAAATAGTAAAATAAACAAAAAGTCAATTAGTTAGTTGAAAAAGATTTGAAAATTAATTTTTGAAAAGATAGGAAGTTAGAAAAGAATTTTTAAATCAATTTTGAAAAAGATATGAATTGAAAAAGATATGTTTGAGATTTGTTTTGAAAAAGATTTGAAAAGGAAATTAAAAATATTTGATTTTTAAAATTAAAATTGATTACTTGACTAACAAGAAACTAAAAGATATGATTCTAGAATTTAAAGATTGAACCTTTCTTAACAAGAAAGTAACAAACTTTAAATTTTTGAATCAATCACATTAATTGTTAGTAAAGTTTTCGAAATTTTGAAATGAAATAAAGAAAAAGATTTTGAAAATCAAATAAAAAATTTTCGAACAAATAAAAAAATGAAAAAGATTTGATTTTTTTGAAAAAGATTTTGAAAAGATAGGATTTTTAAAATTGAAATCTTGACTTGACTAACAAGAAACAACTTATTTTAAAAAATTTTGACTAAGTCAACCCAAAGATATCGAAAATTATGAGTAAAATAAGGAAAAAATATTTTTTAATTTTTTGAATTTAATGTGGAAAGAGAAAAACAACAAAATGACTCAAGACATAAAAATTATGAATCAAAACAACTAATGCATGCAAGAACACTATGAATATCAAGATGAACACCAAGAACACTTTGAAGATCAAGATGAACATCAAGACTTATTTTTGAAATATTTTCAAGAAAAGAAAAACATGCAAGACACCAAACTTAGAAAATTTCAATGTTTAGACACTATGGATTAAAAAATGCATATGAAAAATAACAAAAGACACAAAACAAGAAAATATGAAGATCAAACAAGAAGACCTATCAAGAACAACTTGAAGATCATAAAGAACATCATGCATGAGTTTTTCGAAAAATACACAAATTTTAAAAAATATGCAATTGACACCAAACTTAAAAATTGACACTAGACTCAAACAAGAAACACAAAAATCATTTTTTTTATAATTTTATTATTTTTATTTTTTTTTTAAAATTATTTTGGAAAAACGAAGATAAATAAAAGTTTTTGAAAGATTTTTGAAAATTTTTTGAAAAGAAAATTACCTAATCTATGAAACAAGATGAACCGTCAGTTGTCCAAACTCAAACAATCCCCGACAACGGCGCCATAAACTTGGTGCACGAAATTGTGATCTCAATGGCGCCAACAACTTGGTACGCACAATTGTATTATCACTCTTTTTCACAACTTCGCACAACTAACCAGCAAGTGCACTGAGTCGTCCAAGTAATAAACCTTACGTGAGTAAGGGTCGATCCCACGGAGATTGTCGGTGTGAAGCAAGCTATGGTCATCTTGTAAATCTCAGTCAGGCGGATTCTAATGGTTATAATGGTTTTCGAATATAAAGATAAATAAAGCATAAAATAAAGATAGAGATACTTATGTAAATCATTGGTGGGAATTTTAGATAAGTGTATGGAGATGCTTTATCCCTCTTGAATTTCTGCTTTCCTACTACTTTCATCCAATCATTCTTACCCCTTTCATTGGCATGCTGTATGTAAGGCGTCACTCTTGTCAATGGCTACTTCCCATCCTCTTAGTGAAAATGGTCCAAATGCGCTGTCACAACATGGCTAATCATCTGTAGGTTCTCGATCATGTTGGAATAGAATCCAGTGATTCTTTTGCGTTTGTCACTACGCCCAACACTCGCGAGTTTGAAGCTCGTCACAATCATCCCATCTTAGATTCTACTCGGAATGCCACATACAAGGTTTAGACTTTCCGGATCTTAGGAATGGCCGCCAATAATTCTAGCTTATTGATGAGCGGATAATTTGTACGCTTTTTGGCATTGTTTTTAGTATGTTTTTAGTAGTTTTAGTTGAGTTCTTAGTATATTTTATTAGCTTTTAGCTAAAATTCACTTTTCTGGACTTTACTATGAGTTTGTGTGTTTTTCTGTGATTTCAGGTATTTTCTGGCTGAAATTAAGGGACCTGAGCAAAAATCTGATCCAGAGACTGAAAAGGACTGCAGATGCTGTTAGATTCTGACCTCCCTGCACTTGAAGTGGATTTTCTGGAGCTACAGAAGCCCAATTGGCGCGCTCTCAACGGCGTTGGAAAGTAGACATCCTGAGCTTTCCAGCAATATATGACAGTCCATACTTTGCCCAAGATTTGATGGCCCAAACCGGCGTTCAAAGTCACTTTCAGATTTCCCAGCGTTAAACGCCGGAACTGGCACCTAAATGGGAGTTAAACGCCCAAACTGGCATAAAAGCTGGCGTTTAACTCCAAGAAGAGTCTCTACACGAAAATGCTTCATTGCTCAGCCCAAGCACACACCAAGTGGGCCCGGAAGTGGATTTTTATGTCATTTACTCATTTCTGTACACCCTAGGCTACTAGTTTTCTATATATAGGACCTTTTACTATTGTATTTTGATCTTTTGATCTTTGAATCTTCTGATCTTTGGAATCTTTTTTTCTTTAGATCTTTTGATCATGTTTTTATGATTGAACCCTCTTTGGGAGGCTGGCCTCACGGCCATGCCTAGACCTTGTTCTTATGTATTTTCAACGGTGGAGTTTCTACACACCATAGATTAAGGTGTGGAGCTCTGCTGTACCTCGAGTATTAATGCAATTACTATTGTTCTTCTATTCAATTCCGCTTGTTCTTTGTCCAAGATATCACTTGTTCTTCAACTTGATGAATGTGATGATCCGTGACACTCATCACCATTCTCACTCATGAACAAAGTGACTGACAACCACTCTTGTTCTACAAGCATACGAGGCTCTAGTGTTTATCTCTTGGATTCTTTAACCGGAATCTTCGTGGTATAGGCGAGAACTGATGGCGGCATTCAAGAGAATCCGGAAGGTCTAACCTTGTCTGTGGTATTCTGAGTAGGATTCAATGATTGAATGACTGTGACGTGCTTCAAACTCCTAGCAGGCGGGGCGTTAGTGACAGACGCAAAAGAATCGCTGGATTCTATTCCGGCCTGACCGAGAACCGACAGATGATTAGCCATATGCTGTGACAGAGCATAGGAACATTTTCACTGAGAGGATGGGAGGTAGCCACTGACAACGGTGAAACCCTTGCATAAGCTTGCCATGGAAAGGAGTAAGAAGGATTGGATGAAGGCAGTAGGAAAGCAGAGAGACGAAAGGGAAGGCATCTTCATACGCTTATCTGAAGCTCTCACCAATGATATACATAAGTATCTCTATCTTTATCTTTATGTTTTATTCATCATCTATACCCATTTGAGTCTGCCTGACTAAGATTTACAAGGTGACCATAGCTTGCTTCATACCAACAATCTCCGTGGGATCGACCTTTACTCACGTAAGGTATTACTTGGACGACCTAGTGCACTTACTGGTTAGTTGTGCAAAGTTGTGTAGTGATCACAATTTTCGCGCACCAAGTTTTTGGCGCCATTGCCGGGGATTGTTTTGAGTATGGACAACTGACGGTTCATCTTGTTGCTTAGATTAGGTATTTTTTCTTCAGAGTTCTTAAGAATAAATTCTAGTGTTTCATGATGATCTGTTGAAGTCTGGCTGGCTGAGAAGCCATGTCTAATCTTATTGGACCAAGGTTTCAACTGATCATCACAATAGCTTGTTGATTTCTATCAATCTTGCTATTGGAGCAATGATCTGCTAAGGCTTGGCTGGCCATTGGCCATGTCTAGTGTTTTGGACCGAAGCTTTCTTTGAAAGCTTGGCTGGCTGTGAAGCCATGTCTAATTCCTGGACCGGAGTCTTAGACTAACATTGCAATGATTCCTGGAACCCAAATTAAGAATTCTGAAACCTTTATTTTCTATTTTCATATGATTTTCGAAAAAGCACAAAAAAATAATAAAAATCATAAAAAACCAAAAATATTTTATGTTTCTTGTTTGAGTCTAGTGTCTAATCTTAAGTTTGGTGTCTTGCATGCATTGTTTATTTGATCTTGGTTCTATTTTCAAGTCAATAGTACAGGGAACTGAAGATTCAAAACATGCAACAAAGGAATTACACAGAAAAAGCTGGGCGTTCAAAACGCCCAGTGAAGAAGGACAGACTGGCGTTTAAACGCCAGCCAGGGTGCTTGGTTGGGCGTTTAACGCCCAAAAGGTAGTGTATTGGGCGTTAAACGCCAGAATGTGCACCATTCTAGGCGTTTAACGCCAGGATGGCACAAGGGGGAGGATTTTGTTTTCAAAATCAATTTTTTTCAAGTTTTCAAAGTTTTTCAAAATCAAATCTTTTTCAAATCAAATTTTTTCAATCAAATGTTTTCAAAATCAATTTCTTTCCTTTTTCAAAGATACTTACTAACAATTAATGATTTGATTGAACATTTTAAGTATGTTGCCTTTTCTGTTGAGAAAGGTTTAATGTTTGAATCATATCTTTTCTTGTTAGGCAAGTCATTAATTTTTAAAATCAAATCTTTTTAAATTGTTTTCAAAATCATATCTTTTCAATCATATCTTTTTAAAACCATAACTTTTCAATCATATCTTTTTAATCACATCTTTTTCAAAATAGTTTTCAAATCATATCTTTTTGATTTCTAATTTCAAAAATCTTTTTCACAAATTACTTGATCTCTTTCTCACTCTTGATTTTCGAAAATTAATTAATTTTTTTTTAAAATGTTTTCAAAATATTTCACTTGATTTTCGAAAATTTCTTCCTCTCTTCCCACATCCTTCTATTTATGGAGTACCACTCCTTCTCAATGCACAATTCGAACTCTATCTAATTAAGTTCGAATTCTTCTCCTTCTTCCTTCTATTTTTCTTTTCCTCTGACACCTCAAGGAATCTCTATACTGTGACATAGAGGATTCCATATTTTCTTGTTCTCTTCTCTTTCATATGAGCAGGAACAAAGACAAAGGCATTCTTGTTGAAGCTGACCCTGAACCTGAAAGGACCTTGAAGCGAAAGCTAAGAGAAGCTAAGGCACAACTCTCTGTAGAGGACCTAACAGAAATCTTCAAAGAAGAAGAAACCATGGCAGCCGAAAACAACAACAACAACAACAATGCAAGGAAGGTGCTGGGTGACTTTACTGCACCTACTCCCGACTTCTATGGGAGAAGCATCTCTATCCCTGCCATTGGAGCAAACAACTTTGAGCTTAAGCCTCAATTAGTTTCTCTAATGCAACAGAATTGCAAGTTCCATGGACTTCCATTGGAAGATCCTCATCAGTTCTTAGCTGAATTCTTGCAAATCTGTGACACTGTCAAGACTAATGGGGTTGACCCTGAGGTCTACAGACTTATGCTATTCCCTTTTGCTGTAAGAGACAGAGCTAGGACATGGTTGGACTCACAACCTAAAGAAAGCCTGGACTCATGGGAAAAGCTAGTCAATGCCTTCTTGGCAAAGTTCTTTCCACCTCAAAAATTGAGTAAGCTTAGAGTGGAAGTCCAAACCTTCAGACAGAAGGATGGAGAATCCCTCTATGAAGCTTGGGAAAGATACAAACAATTGATCAGAAAATGTCCATCTGACATGCTTTCTGAATGGAGCATCATAGGTATTTTCTATGATGGTCTCTCTGAACTATCGAAGATGTCTTTGGATAGCTCTGCTGGAGGATCTCTTCATCTGAAGAAGACGCCTACAGAAGCTCAAGAGCTAATTGAAATGGTTGCAAATAACCAATTCATGTACACTTCTGAAAGGAATCCTGTGAACAATGGGACAAATCAGAAGAAAGGAGTTCTTGAGATTGATACTCTGAATGCCATTTTGGCTCAGAACAAGATATTGACTCAGCAAGTCAATTTGATTTCTCAAAGTCTGTCTGGAATGCAAAATGCACCAAGTAGTACTAAGGATGCTTCATCTGAAGAAGAAGCCTATGATCCTGAGAACCCTTCAATGGAAGAGGTGAATTACATGGGAGAACCCTATGGAAACACCTATAATTCTTCATGGAGAAATCACCCAAATTTCTCATGGAAGAATCAAGAGAGACCTCAAGGTTTCAACAATAATAATGGTGGAAGAAACAGGTTTAGCAATGGCAAGCCTTTTCCATCATCTTCTCAGCAACAGACAGAGAATTCTAAGCAGAACACCTCTGACTTAGCAACCATGGTCTCTGATCTAATCAAAACCACTCAAAGTTTCATGACTGAAACAAGATCCTCCATTAGGAATTTGGAGGCACAAGTGGGACAGCTGAGTAAGAAAGTTACTGAACTCCCTCCTAGTACTCTCCCAAGCAATACAGAAGAAAATCCAAAAGGAGAGTGCAAGGCCATCAACATGGCCGAATTTGGAGAAGAGGGAGAGGAAGTGAACGCCACTGAGGAAGACCTCAATGGGCGTGCACTGACCTCCAATGAGTTCCCTGATGAGGAACCATGGGAATCTGAGGCTCAAAATGAGACCATAGAGATTCTATTGGACTTACTTCTGCCTTTCATGAGCTCTGATGAGTATTCTTCCTCTGAAGAGGATGAGTATGTCACTGAAGAGCAAGTTGCTAAATACCTTGGAGCAATCATGAAGCTAAATGACAAGTTATTTGGAAATGAGACTTGGGAGAATGAACCTCCTTTGCTCACCAAAGAACTGGATGACTTGTCTAGGCAGAAATTATCTCAAAAGAGACAAGATCCTGGGAAGTTTTCAATACCTTGTACCATAGGCACCATGACCTTCAACAAGGCTCTGTGTGACTTAGGGTCAAGTGTAAACCTCATGCCTCTCTCTGTAATGGAGAAGCTAGGGATCTTTGAGGTACAAGCTGCAAGAATCTCACTAGAGATGGCAGACAACTCAAGAAAACAAGCTTATGGACTTGTAGAGGATGTTTTGGTGAAGATTTAAGACCATTACATCCCTGCTGATTTCATAGTCCTAGAGACTGGGAAGTGCATGGATGAAACCATCATCCTTGGCAGACCCTTCCTAGCCACAGCAAAGGCTGTGATTGATGTTGATGGAGGTAAACTGATCATTCAAGTGAATGAAGAATCCTTTGTGTTTAAGGCTCAAGGATATCCCTCTGTCACCATGGAGAAGAAGCATAAAGAGCTTCTCTCAAATCAGAGTCAAACAGAGCCCCCACAGTCAAACTCTAAGTTTGGTGTTGGGAGGCCACAACCAAACTCTAAGTTTGGTGTTGAACCCCCACTTTCAAACTCTAAGTTTGGTGTTGGGAGGTTCCAACATTGCTCTGAGCATCTGTGAGGCTCCATGAGAGCCCTCTGTCAAGCTACTGACATTAAAGAAGCACTTGTTGGGAGGCAACCCAATATTATATTTTATCTATTTCCTTTTGTTATTTTATTTTTTTTGTAGGTTGATGATCATGAGAAGTCACAAAATTAATTGAAAAAGCAAAAACAGAATGAAAAACAGGAAGAAAAACAGCACACCCTGGAGGAGGAACTTACTGGCGTTTAAACGCCAGTAAGGCTAGCAGGTGGGCGTTTAACGCCCAGTCTGGCACCATTCTGGGCGTTTAACGCCAGAAAGGGGCACCAGACTGGCGTAAGACGCCAGAAAAGGGCAAGAACCTGGCGTTAAATGCCAGAAAGGGGCACCAGCCCGGCGTTTAACGCCAGATTTGGCACAAAACGTGTTTTTGCATGCCATTTGGTGCAGGGATGACTTTTCCTTGACACCACAGGATCCGTGGACCCCACAGGATCCCCACCAACCCACCACTCTCTCTTCTTCTTCACCCACTCACCAATCACCTCAATACCTCTTCCCCAAACACCCTTCACCTATCAAATCCCATCTTCTTCTTCACCCACTCACCAATCACCTCAATACCTCTTCCCCAAACACCCTTCACCTATCAAATCCCATCTTTCTCTTCACCACTCACATCCATCCTTCATAAAACCCCACCTACCTCACCCTTCAAATTCAAACCACTTTCCCTCCCAAACCCACCCAATATGGCCGAACACAAAGCCATTCCCTTTTTCCTCATTACTTCTTCTTCTACTCTCTTCTTTATTCTTTTGCTCGAGGATGAGCAAACCTTTTAAGTTTGGTGTGGTAAAAGCATTGCTTTTTGTTTTTCCATAACCATTTATGGCATCCAAGGCCGGAGAAACCTCTAGAAAGAGGAAAGGGAAGGCAAAAGCTTCCACCTCCGAGTCATGGGAGATGGAGAGATTCATCTCAAGGGTGCATCAAGACCACTTCTATGAAGTTGTGGCCTTGAAGAAGGTGATCCCCGAGGTCCCTTTTTCACTCAAAAAGAGTGAATATCCGGAGATCCGACATGAGATCCGAAGAAGAGGTTGGGAAGTTCTTACCAACCCCATTCAACAAGTCGGAATCTTGATGGTTCAAGAGTTCTATGCCAATGCATGGATCACCAAGAACCATGATCAAAGCGTGAACCCGGATCCAAAGAATTGGCTTACTATGGTTCGGGGGAAATACTTGGATTTTAGTCCGAAAAATGTAAGGTTAGCATTCAACTTGCCCATGATGCAAGGAGATGAGCATCCTTACACTAGAAGGGTCAACTTTGATCAAAGGTTGGACCAAGTCCTCACAGTCATATGTGAAGAGGGCGCACAATGGAAGAGAGATTCAAGAGGGAAGCCGGTTCAATTGAGAAGGCATGACCTCAAACCCGTGGCTAGAGGATGGTTGGAGTTTATCCAACGCTCAATCATTCCCACTAGCAACCGGTCCGAAGTTACTCTAGACCAGGCCATCATGATCCATAGCATCATGATTGGAGAAGAAGTGGAAGTTCATGAGGTTATAGCCCAAGAACTCTATAAGGTGGCGGATAAGTCCTCTACCTTAGCAAGGTTAGCCTTTCCTCATCTCATTTGTCACCTCTGTTATTCAGTTGGAGTTGACATAGAGGGAGACGTCCTTATTGATGAAGACAAGCCCATCACCAAGAAAAGGATGGAGCAAACAAGAGACCCCTCTCATCATGAGATCCCTGAGATACCTCAAGGGATGCACTTTCCTCCACAAGACTATTGGGAGCAACTAAACACCTCCCTAGGAGAATTGAGTTCCAACATGGGACAACTAAGGGTGGAGCACCAAGAACATTCCATCCTCCTCCATGAAATTAGAGAAGATCAAAGAATCATGAGAGAGGAGCAACAAAGACAAGGAAGAGACATTGAGGAGCTCAAGGACTCCATAAGACCTTCAAGAGGAAGAACAAGCCGCCATCACTAAGGTGGACCCGTTCTTTAATCTCCTTGTTCTTTATTTTCTTGTTTTTCGAATTTTAGTGCTTATGTTTATCTATGTTTGTGTCTTATGATCATTAGTGTCTATGCCTTAAAGTTATGAATGTCCTATGAATCCATCACCTTTCTTAAACAAATGTTCTTAATTGAAAAAGATAAGAATTGCATGAATTTTGAATTTTATAACAGTTTAATTATTTTGATGTGGTGGCAACACTTTTGTTTTCTGAATGTATGCTTGAACAGTGCATATGTCTTTTGAATTTGTGGTTCATGAATGTTGGCTCTTGAAAGAATGATGAAAAAGGAGACATGTTACTGAGGATCTGAAAAATCATAAAAATGATTCTTGAAGCAAGAAAAAGCAGTGAATACAAAAAAAAAACGAAAAAAAGAAGGGAAAAAGAAAAAGAAGAAAAAGAAAGAAAAAGAAAGAAATAAAGTTGTGATCCAAGGCAATAAGAGTGTGCTTAAGAACCCTGGACACCTCTAATTGGGGACTCTAGCAAAGCTGAGTCACAATCTGAAAAGGTTCACCCAATTATGTGTCTGTGGCATGTATGTATCCGGTGGTAATACTGGAAGACAGAGTGCTTTGGGCCACAGCCAAGACTCAATAAGTAGCTGTGTTCAAGAATCATCATACTTAACTAGGAGAATCAATAGCACTATCTGGATTCTAAGTTCCTAAAGAAGCCAATCATTCTGAATTTCAAAGGATAGAGTGAGATGCCAAAACTATTCAGAGGCAAAAAGCTAAAAGTCCCGCTCATCTAATTGATACTGATCTTCATAGATGTTTTTGGAATTCATTGCATATTCTCTTCTTTTTATCTTATTTGATTTTCAGTTGCTTGGGGACAAGCAACAATTTAAGTTTGGTGTTGTGATGAGCGGATAATTTGTACGCTTTTTGGCATTGTTTTTAGTATGTTTTTAGTAGTTTTAGTTGAATTCTTAGTATATTTTTATTAGCTTTTAGCTAAAATTCACTTTTTTGGACTTTACTATGAGTTTGTGTGTTTTTCTGTGATTTTAGGTATTTTCTGGCTGAAATTGAGGGACCTGAGCAAAAATCTGATCCAGAGACTGAAAAGGACTGCAGATGCTGTTGGATTCTGACCTCCCTGCACTCGAAGTGGATTTTCTGGAGCTACAGAAGCCCAATTGGCGCGCTCTCAACGGCGTTAGAAAGTAGACATCCTGGGCTTTCCAGCAATATATGATAGCCCATACTTTGCCCAAGATTTGAAGGCCCAAACCGGCGTTCAAAGTCACCTTCAGATTTCCCAGCGTTAAACGCCGGAACTGGCACCTAAATGGGAGTTAAACGCCCAAACTGGCATAAAAGCTGGCGTTTAACTCCAAGAAGAGTCTCTACACGAAAATGCTTCATTGCTCAGCCCAAGCACACACCAAGTGGGCCCGGAAGTGGATTTTTATGTCATTTACTCATCTCTGTACACCCTAGGCTACTAGTTTTCTATATATAGGACCTTTTACTATTGTATTTTGATCTTTTGATCTTTGAATCTTCTGATCTTTGGAATCTTTTTTTCTTTAGATCTTTTGATCATGTTTTTATGATTGAACCCTCTTTGGGAGGCTGGCCTCACAGCCATGCCTAGACCTTGTTCTTATGTATTTTCAACGGTGGAGTTTCTACACACCATAGATTAAGGTGTGGAGCTCTGCTGTACCTCGAGTATTAATGCAATTACTATTGTTCTTCTATTCAATTCTGCTTGTTCTTTGTCCAAGATATCACTTGTTCTTCAACTTGATGAATGTGATGATCCGTGACACTCATCACCATTCTCACTCATGAACAAAGTGACTGACAACCACTCTTGTTCTACAAGCATACGAGGCTCTAGTGTTTATCTCTTGGATTCTTTAACCGGAATCTTTGTGGTATAGGCGAGAACTGATGGCGGCATTCAAGAGAATCCGGAAGGTCTAACCTTGTCTGTGGTATTCTGAGTAGGATTCAATGATTGAATGACTGTGACGTGCTTCAAACTCCTAGCAGGCGGGGCGTTAGTGACAGACGCAAAAGAATCGCTGGATTCTATTCCGGCCTGACCGAGAACCGACAGATGATTAGCCATATGCTGTGACAGAGCATAGGAACATTTTCATTGAGAGGATGGGAGGTAGCCACTGACAACGGTGAAACCCTTGCATAAGCTTGCCATGGAAAGGAGTAAGAAGGATTGGATGAAGGCAGTAGGAAAGTAGAGAGACGGAAGGGAAGGCATCTTCATACGCTTATCTGAAGCTCTCACCAATGATATACATAAGTATCTCTATCTTTATCTTTATGTTTTATTCATCATCTATACCCATTTGAGTCTGCCTGACTAAGATTTACAAGGTGACCATAGCTTGCGTCATACCAACAATCTCCGTGGGATCGACCCTTACTCACGTAAGGTATTACTTGGACGACCCAGTGCACTTGCTGGTTAGTTGTGCAAAGTTGTGTAGTGATCACAATTTTCGCGCACCACTTATACAACGAAGACTCTGATTAAGGAATCCAAGAGATACTCATTCAATCGAAGGTAGAACGGAGGTATTTGTCAGGCACGCGTTCATAAGTGAGAATAGTGATGAGTGTCACAGATCATCACATTCATCAGGTTGAAGTGCGAATGAATATCTTAGAATAAGAGTAAGCGTGAATTGAATAGAAGAACAATAGTACTTTGCATTAACACTCGAGGTACGGCAGAGCTCCACACCTTAATCTATGGTGTGTAGAAACTTCACCGTTGAAAATACATAAGTGATAAAGGTCCAGGCATGGCCGTGAGGTCAGAATCCAACAGCATCTGTAGTTCTTTTTTAGCCTCCTATCAGATTTTTGCTCAGGTCCCTCAATTTCAGCCAGAAAATACCTGAAATCACAGTAAAGCACACAAACTCATAGTAAAGTCCAAAAATGTGAATTTTGCATAAAAACTAATAAAAACATCCATAAAAGTAACTAGATCCTACTAAAAACTACCTAAAAATAATGTCAAAAAGCATATAAATTATCCGCTCATCAGCGGAGATTGCCCGGTTGAAGGAGAAGAGGCGAAGGAGAAAAGGATTCGTGCGAGTTAAGTGTGATTGGTTCACCAAATCAGAAATTCAGAATTAGGGTTTCTTTGAGATTTGGATCTTAATTTGGATCTGGATCTGGATCCGGATTTAAAACTGTTTAAATGGATTGGATTTAAAACCAAATTATAAAATAAATTTAGTTTGGTTTGGACTTTTTTTGTTTCAAATTGGTTTTTTTTATGGTTTGGTTTGAATTTGGTTTAAAATCCAAAATTTGGATTTTTTTGCCCACCCCTACCCAAAAGTACTTAATATCACTAAGTTTTACCCATTGAATTTGCTAATAATACATAGATAATATTTGATATTGTAAAATATAAAAAATAAATATTCTGTTTAAGTGAAAATATTTTTTTTTTGTAAGTCAAATTGGATAAAATCAAATCGAAAGATTTCAGGTATGGATAATATTTGAGTTAACAGATTTAGAATATTTTAATAGTGAAAACAAAATCAATACACAAAAATAATAAAAAATATTATCATTAATATATTTGATATAATTAAAAAATTAAAGTGTATTAGTTAAGTTTCTAATAATTTAATTAACACATAAAAAAGATATTAATTCAAAAGTATTTCTTCTCATTTGGACATGTTTCCAATGTTGCATAATACATTTGAGGTTGAATTATTTTTTTTCATCTTTATAATTTTACTAAATTCAAAACTAAGTCCATATACTTTTTTTTAATTGAATTTCTATATTACTTTTAATTTTGTAATTATGTCATTATCTAAAAAAATGTTTGAGCTTGTTAGAATATATTAGAATGAATTAGCATTCATTAGAATTATTTAACATGGTATCAGAACCATGGTATTCTCCTTTAGAGTATAGATTATTTTTCTCCTGGTGAAATAACCATATTTTTTTCACACTTTTTCTTTATGCCATTTCCTTGTCTTTTGTTACTCCTTTGATGCTTTTTCACCTCATCAATTAGTCTATCCTCTCACTACTAGAATTCAGACATTTACTAACATTTTTTATTTAACATTTTTTAAAATGTTAGTTATACTAATAAAATTATACTTTTAGTAACATTTGTAAAATAAATGTTAGAAAATATTATTTTTATTTTTAAAGAAAAATAAAAATAAGATAGAAATGTTACCAAATACAAAGCGGTGTTCTCTTCAGAGTTTGGTCTTCATTTTCCCCCAATTTCACACGTCTTCTCAATCTCGCTCTCGAAGCTGTGAAACCACCTCTCGCTCCTCCTCTTCGATCTCTCGTTCCGCCTTTTCGATCTCTCGTTCCGCCTCTTCAATCTCACGGTTCGCGAATCGAAACCATAATCCGGTGTTCTCACTCTCACTCGAGCTCGTGTTGTTTTGCCTCTGGTTCTTCTAGCCTGCACCGCCGTCTTCTCGCCTGCACCGCCGTCTTCTCGCCGGTTCCATTGTCAGCTCGTCCCACGGCCTGGTAAGTTCCAGTTCTATTGTTTATTTAGTTTCTTACTCCTTCAATCCTCTTTAATCTTTAGGTAATAATTAATTTGATGTATAATTATTAGTTGATTTAAGTTTTTAATTGGTTATTTAGTAGTTAGGTTTTGAATTTAGGTTATTTACCGATCTTGAAATATGTTTATTTGCTTATTAAGTTGTTAAAAATCATACATTATTAGGTTTTCATATCCTCTGTTTTCTAGTTGCTTTTTCTTACTAAGCTTGGATTCTAATTTTTGTTTTGATGTTGATGTGGAATGGAGCTTCTTGAACTTGGAAGTGGATGAGGGAATAGTAGGGGAGTTGAGCTGCTTGTTACTTTTGTTGGAGGTGGAGCTTGTTGAATTGAACTTCTTGAAGCCAGTAGTGTCGGGGGTTGTGGTTTTAGAAGACGATGAACTCTTGGAGGAAAGGTTTTCGGATTTTATGGTTTTGGTTTTGGTTTGGTTCTTGGCAGAAATGTTACTACTAGATTTGAGTGTTTTTGTTTGGTTGTTATTGGTGGAAAGGGAATTAGATTTGATGGTTTTTCTGCATACAATAATCCATTAATATGATAGATTTTTATAGATAATTCTGCATACATTGTGTTTTTCTACATACAAAAAAGAAAAAAGCTAATATAGAAATACAGAAAACTAAGAAAAATTTTTTATGAAAAATATGCTAACAAAAATATAGAAAGAAGAAGAACTGAAGAAGCAATGATGATCAATCTCTCTCTTCTTCATAGTAAGAGCACTGATTTTTATCTTTCTCATAGGAACGAATGGAGAGCAAGAAATGAAATTACAAAACCCCCATAAATAAGGACAATAATCTCTATCAAAGCAAGGGAATTAGCCTTCCACTCTCCAGATACCCAAGCCAAGCGGCGTCACTCCAGCGTCATGCCATCGTCGATTCGTTCTACCACCGTCTGTTGTAGTTTTCGGCCGTGTTCTCTCTCCCTCGAGTTCCATCGTGCTCCCTCTCCCTCATACTCTATTCGAGTGAAGGTTTGCTGCGATTTAAGTTATTTTTATTGTTGTTTAGTTCTTAGTCGTGCTGTGTTTTCTATGATTTACTGGTTTGATTTCTTATTCTTGTTTTTTCTTATTTAATTGTTCAATCATGGCTGTGTTTGCTGTTAATTGTTCAATTTTGGCTGCCTTGGTTAGTTGGTGTTTGGAAAATAATTTTCTTTCACTTAATTTATGTTGTTGGTTTATAATGGCTGCCTTGGTTGATTACTTGTTGTTCAGTTCTTGGTCTTGCTGTGATTTTTTTAATTTTTTTAGTTCTTGTTCTTGCTCTTTTGCTGTTATTATAGGTCTTTGTTCTTGATTTTAGTTCTTATTTTTGCTGTGATTTAGTTCTTGTTCTTCTGGTATTTTCTTATTTAATTATTCAATTATGGTTGTGTTTGCTTTTAATTGTCCATTTATGGCTGCCTTCGTTAGTTGGTGTATGGATAATAATTTGTGTTCACTTAATTTTGGTGGTGGAGTAGGCTCAATTGGTGGCGCAGGAGGAGGAATAGGAGGCCTTGGTGGAGGATTTGGTGGCGAAGACGGTGGTAGTGATCTAGGGGGTGGTTTTGGAGGAGGTAGCGGTAGGGGTGGTGGGTTAGGGGGTGGTTATGGAGGCGGAGGCGGAATAAGAAAAGGGATAGTTGGTGGAGTTGGTGCATATGGAGGGATTTACAAAGGAATTGGTGGTGGCATTGGAGGGATTGATGGTGGTCCTGGTGCCATTGGTGGTGTTAGTGGTTTTATTGGAGCCACCAAGAAACAAATTGAAACAAATAACAAGCCATGATTATCAAAACTATTTAGCTAATAGGAACTTTCAATTTTCATAGATTTTGTCGTATGATATTTTAATTAATTTCATGTATGTGTTGTTGATTTTACTTCATAAAAGTGCTTGCTTAGAGTTAAAAAGGATTCAGCACTTTTTAATATTGTTCTGCTATTTTTTGCTTTGAATGTAATAATACATGCTTGTTATTTTCATTATTGATCAAAATAGTAGAAAATCTTGAACAGTCCCATTGAAGCGGCAAAGACATGGCATGTACTTCAGAATCGTCTTAGATAACTTTACAGCACTTTTTAGTTTGATGTGTCCAATTAGTTGTTCCTAACTTCACTTCTTATTACAACACAACACATTGTCACTCATCATCTCATTATCTCGGTACCTAATAACACTAATCTAATCAATTAATCATGATGCAAAATAATGCAGACACGTGTTCATGTGATTATATAGTACTTAATTAGAATGATACATGCTTGTAATAATAGTGTTCTATTTAATACTGCTTGTTCTGCTTGAATGATTACTATATCAAATTGGTATGTATGCTAATACTGCTTTCATGCAAACATATTACAATTATTAGTTTAGATGGGAGATTCTTCTATTTCTTCTTTCATGTATCAACTATAAACTATATATCTTTGAATTTTGGCTTTGAGATTTTATCTTATGCACTTTCTATAATTGTTATAGTGTTATGGGAAACAAGAAAGAGAAAACTTTAAGGTCAAGCATCTCAATGAGAGATATTATCTATGAACAAGAAGAGCAAATTGGATTAGGTCCTCGTCAATCCCGATTAATATCAACGGTGAAGAAAAGTAGAGGATTGAAAGGTGGTTCTATGGTTAATATCATTGGTGAGCTAGAGGATACTGCATCAAGCCCTTCTCAAACACCATTAGTACCATATGCTAATGATGACAGTAAGTGTGCCTTTATTTCATGTGATTTGAAAGAAATAAAATAATACTATTTTTAATTTTTTGCTTGTGTATGTGTATTTTATTCTTGAATTTGATAATACCTTAATATTATTGCCCAATTCTTTTTTTAAAAAAGAAAAAAAACACAAACAAACAAGTTAGGAAATTGAGATAAATTTTTTACTTTTGTCCCAGTTAATCTATTTCCTTTCAAATAACTTTTGCTTTTTATACTTGATAACATGACCAGTTTTAGCATCACCCCAAACTAATGATGATGATAGTAAGTAATTATGTTTTATGTTTAGTTTAATACTTATAATCAATGTATATTATTTTTTGCATTATTGTCTTTTATTTCTTTATTTTCATAACAGGACCAGCAACTAAAAGAAAAAGGGATCCGACAAAGTGCCTTAAAACTCATGGTTTAAGCTATGAGGATCGGCTGCCAATAAGATTAAATAAGTATGGTCAACCAATTGGTTGCAATCGAGCCAAGTTAAGCAGTCATTTAGGAACTTTGGTTAGAAATGCACATCTTGCTCCATTGACATACACAAGTTGGCATGGACTTAAAGATAATTGGAAAGATTTGTGGGAAGCTACCATTGTATTACACTTTTACCTCTTTTAACTTAGGTGTTTTTTTTTTCTTTATTGATCTTAAAAACTAAGTATTACTACATCATGGTGCAGGAAAAGTTTGACATTGGAGAAAGAGCTAAAGGGTGGGTTTTCAAAACCTTAGGTTCATCTTGGAGGACATATAAAAGTCGGTTAAAAAATCAATATTTTAAAGAAAACATGCCACTAGTTTACAATATAAAGAATTGTCCTCGTACTATTCCACTTAAACATTGGAAGATTCTTGTTCAATTTTGGAGCCTAGATATGATTAAGGTATATTAATTCTTAGCATGTAATTTCCATGACATTATAATTAGTTATACTATTTAATTTTGCTTGTTTGTGTATTTTTAGGCTTAATTATTCAATTATGTTTTTATGATTTTAAAGGAACAAAGCAAGAAGAATAAAGCTAGTAGAGCAAAGAATACAAGTCAGCATACAACAGGATCAAAAACATTTGCTGAAATACGTGAAGAGGAGGTAGAATTAATCTGTTCAGACTTGTCTTATTTGTATTTATTTTTTTAGTTGATTGTGCTTTTTCTTAATAGGCAATGAAAAATCCTGATAGAAGAGAACCATCTCGGGTAAACATGTTCTTTTTAACACACAAGCTAAGAGATGGAAAATCAATGAGTGAGGGAACAAACAAAATTTTTGTAAGATATGTATTTCTTTTAATATATATTTTTGTGATATAGATTTTTTGTCATAGATTAATGTAGTTTGAATTTTGGATTTTAGTCTGAGCTTGAGGATGCCATAGTTTCACATCCTGAAAAATTAGAAAGCACAAATCAAGATGATATACTTTCCCAAGTATTAGGAAAAGATCAACCCGGTCGTGTTCGTACTTATGGTAGAGGTGTTGTAGCTTCAGATTTGTGGGGATCTAGATCTCAAGTTGAGACGGAGAGGTTAATTGAAGAAGTTAAAGAGAATGCTCAAACAGAAATTCAAAATATACAACAAAAGATGCAAGAGGAGATGGAAATAAAACTTCAAGAAAGAGTGGATGACATGAAGTCACAGATGTTGTGTGGATTTAATATGTTTTTGAATCAACTACAGAAAAATCTCCCAGGAGTAGAAATTCCAAATCTCTCTTTTCTGTCAACTACTTTAAATACGAAGGAAGTAGAAGCTACTGCAACAGCAAATCATGAAGTTTTTACTGCTGAAAAAGAGGTATTTATATCATTCTTTGCATTTTTTCTTAATAATAATTTATAAAGTTTACTTTTCATAGTGTTAAATATATTCAATCATTTAATCTACAATGAACCAATCTTAGCGTGTATAGACTAATCGTATCATTTGCATTCATTCCGAATTCAAAGAATGATATCTAAGTCTATAATTTTCTATTTTAGATTTAAGCTACCCTCAAAGTATTTGTACAGCACTACTCAAGCTATATTATATCTGTTTTATATTTAAATAAATATTAACTACTTCTTTTCTCACTAAAATATTGGCAACAACTAGTATTTTCTTATTATTTTATTTTGTTTAATAATTTTTAACTTGTTTGTAAATTTTCAATTTTTCATAGTGGGCTGATGCACGCCTTTAGACCTGTCTTAAGATTTTTTAAACCTTTACATTTCTAATGTGTTTGTTCATTATATTTTGATTTTGATTTAATATATCTCTTATTTTTAATTTCTTTATTTTTTATCTTCACTTTACAAACACATGCAATTTGAATCAATATTATTATTTTCTATTTTATTTAATAACCAACAACTATAACGATAAAACTTCTTAACAAATTAATATGTGAATTGAATATTAAAAAAATGAAGCCATAAAACAAACAGAGTCCTGCATGTACTTTTGAGTGCCCCTTTATTTTTTCTTTCCCTTTTTTATTATGGGTGGTTTAATAATATTATGGGTGATCTAATAATATTTTATTTTTCTTATATTTTAAGTTCCAAGTAAATCATCTACTATAACAGAAGGTGTTTCTAAATCTCATACTAAGTCATTATCTCAAACAAAGGAGAAGAATGTGATTCTTTCACCTAAAAAGAAGCAGGTATATTTATACCTAAAATTGAAGAATTTAAAATAGCATTTATAATTCATGCTTTATAATAATCATATTAAGATTTATTGTAGGAATATTGGTATTGGTGCCTTAAAATAGTTATTTTTTTGCAGGCTTTTTGTTCCTCTCTTACTCATCAAGAGGTTCTTGACTTGAAATTGGAGAAAATGAAGTATGACCAGCATAAGAAAAGATCAAAAAAGAAGAAAGTGGTGTGCTTGTAATATTGAGATGAATTTGTGAATTTGTGAATTTAATGAAAGAGACAAACTTGTACAATGATTATTGATTAAAGAGGCTATAAAAATTTCATTTTGTGAATTTGTGTATTTAATAAAATATTTCATGTTGTAGTAATTAATTTTAGTATATTTATATTGTGTATAATATAAAATAAAAAATAGTATAATAGAACTAAAAAAATATTACTAAAGATCTATTGTAACATTTTATAAGTGTTAAAAGAAATATTTATGGTAATATTTTTTTAAGTGTTACAAAAAATATCTATGGTAACATTTCTTTAAATGTTATAAAAAAATATCTACGGTAACATTTTTTTAAATGTTACAAAAAATATCTATGGTAACATGTTTTTAAGTGTTACAAAAAATATCTATTGTAACATTTCTCTAAGTGTTACCAAAAAATGTCTATTGTAACATTTCTCAAAATATTACTATAGAATATCTTTTGTAACATTTTTAGTAAATGTTATTAAATCTTTAAAAAAATGTTAGTAAAACTCTTTAGTAACATAGAGTATATTTAACATTTGTTAAAATATTACTAATATACATAGGTAACATTTTAATATGATTTAGTAACATTTTTTAAATGTTAGTAAAAGTCAAGTATGTAGTAGTGTCTTTGTCTTGTATGTTTTCGAGTCTAACAAATCAAACACCACTATCATCTGTTGTTTATCTCTTCTTATGGAGAAATCATATATTTTTTGTCACCTTCTAACAGTTCATCATCCTCTAGCATTTTATCATCTCTTCGTAGTTTACCACATTTCGGCAATTTTTCGGGCAGTTCGCAATCCTTTCGCCAGTTTCTTCTATGCTTCCTTACGACAATTTTGTCTGCATTTTCTTGTGATAGTTCCGTCTGTACTTCCTTATGACAGTTCCGTCTGTGCCTCCTTTAGCAGTTTCATTTGCATTTCCTTGTGGCAGTTTCATCTATGCTTCCTTTGGCAGTTCCGTCTGCATTTCTTTGTGGCCGTTCCGTCTGCGCTTCCTTGTGGTGATTCCGTCTATGCTTCCTTGTGGCAGTTCCGTCTGCACTTCCTTTCGACAGTTTATGCAGTTTTTTTATTTCCTTATTTTAAATAAATTTCAAACTCAAGTTGTCACTTGAGTTTGAGGGGGGTGTTAGAATATATTAGGATCAATTAGCATTCTTTAGTATTATTTTTCATATCTGAATATTTATTATAGGATATTACGTCTTTATTATTTCAATTCTCTCAACACCTATAAATATCCTTTTATATTATATCATTCTACAACAACTTAAATACACACAAATCTTTTTTCTATTATTCTCTTTTACCCTTTCTAATATGGAATGGAATATTTTTCTACAAATTAAAAGCACCCACAATTAAAAATTTAATTAGATATTTGGCCATATATTTTTATAGAGAAATGTTCCGTTAATTTTAACGTTTGACATGAAAAGACTTAATTACAAAATTGAAAATAGAATAGAAACCCAATTAAAAATATAAAAATTTAATTATAAATTTAATAAAATTATAGAGACCAATAAAATAATTAAACCTATACTTTATTAATATTAGTGCTTTATTAGACACTTATGACTCTGCACCTGTCAAACACATTTTTATTGACAATTTTTTTATGATGCTAAAAAGAATTATAGTTTAATAATGAATCTGTAAGAAGTATAATTCGAATAGATCAATTTTGATTTTTCTCTGTAATTATAAAAGACAGATAAAAAATATTATGAAAAAGACAAAAATTCAAATAAAATAATAATAATTCTTTTTATGTATAAATATATATAATATCTCTCTTTTTTATTAAATAGTAATTAGATAATTTTTTAACATTTAGTTACAAAGTTGATACTCTATAATATTTATGATAAAAAAATTTCCAGACAAAAACATGCAAGAACAAAACTAAATTAAATAAAACAATCAAAATAAATAAATCATCATCATCATCATCATCATCATTATCATCATCATCATCATTGATTTCTTTTCAGTCTTGGTAAATTAAATTTATATAATATAATAACTTCTGGGTAATTCACATTAATAAACTAACCTTCATCTAATATTACCCAAATCACCCAAAATAAAAAATATAATGTGAATCACCCGAATAACATCTATATATAAAACAAAATGGATAGTCCAGATTTACATTTCTACATAAATCGAAACAGGTAGGTCCGAATTATATATTTTTACATGCTCCCCTAATAAATGTTAACAACTTGTTTCAATTTATAGCTGCATGATGAAAGCCTAGTAAATCTAAACATGCTATTTTGATTTAGCATACACGTGAAATCCTATTAATTCGAAACACACTGTTTCAATTTACAGCCATAGAAAGCCCATAGTAATTCGGCTCTCTGTGTTTCGATTTACCCATAGATTCGTGTCCATGGTAATTCAAATGAGTTTAATTAGATTTATTAGGAATCTCTCTATAAATAGAGTTTGAATTGGACTCATTCAAACTACTAAACCAAACGCTGCCCCACCAAAATCTGCAGCCCAAACATGTCGATTTTGAGAAGTAACATGATGGGGGATAATCCAAACCGTCTTTATTGTTTGGACGGAGTTGCCTATATTACTGGTGTCATCAATGAAGAGGTTAATATATACATTTTTTAAAAAAATAGTGTTAAATGTTTTACGTTAATATTTTTTGTCTCTTTTAATGATGGTCGTTATTACAACTATTAAACTAGATAGAGTGGTTAGATTAGTGGCTTAATAATCTATAGAGGTTTGATCGAGCAAGTTCTAATTTGGATAGTGGTTACAAATAAGTAGAAGGACGGGGAGTGGTGAAGATAATATGTAGTGAAACTTACTTAGAGTAAGACTAGTTAATGGAATCAATATTGTGAAATGGGTTGTTAGTAAAAATGTGTTGTTAGTATTAAACTTATTTTTATTAGGCCTAGTATGATGAAAACGTAAATTTATTTTGTGTTTGAACTCGTAACATTATATGGTTGTGTTTAATGGCATTATTTGGATTAGGAGATGCATTAGTTGATATTGTTATGTAAAAATATGTTGGGATGTGCGCTTAAGGGACAATTAGTTGAAATTATTTATCGGTAGCATGAGACGACAGCAGGGTATGCGCCTGAATGAGAGGATCGTTCTGTACTTGCAGATGGCTGGTTTATACCATCTTGCGAGACTGAACGAGACTTGGTTTAGGTTGGATGAGCTATTGATGAGTGCATTCGTGGAGAGATGGCGTCCGGAAGCACACATTCTATATGCCATTCGGGGAGTGCACAATTACATTGTAGGACGTAGCGTACTAGTTAGGGCTGCCAATCGATGGACAGTACGTCAGCAGATGCTTGACACAGTTAAAGCGATACATCGAGGGCGGTCGTCCAGCTTGGGTGTGATTCCAGGAGTTGTTGGGTGTATTGCCTCTAACAACACCGCTATTAGGAGGTATGCCCGGGCCTATATCATGATGCTTTTGGAGACTCAGCTATTTGGCAACAAGTCCGGCACTCGCCTGCGCATTCGATGGCTGCCATACGTGGCCAGGCTTGAGGACATGGGTGGGTACAGTTGGGGATCAGCTGCTCTGTCATGGTTATACCGGTGCATGTACCGTGTGGCGAATAGGAACGTTGTCTAGTTAGTCGGTCCATTGCAGCTGCTTCAGTCATGGATCTTCTGGCAGTTTCCTAGTTTCAGGACCGCTGGATATGATACTTTTCGTTGGCCTTTGGCCTCGAGGTAATGTTATATTTAAGTGCTATCTTTCTCTTTTATTTTTCAGAGTTATTTTCATTTAATGATAACGTGTATTTGGGGTTGCAGGTGGTCAGGTGATGAGCGGATAATTTATACGCTTTTTGGCATTGTTTTTAGATAGTTTTTAGTGTAATCTAGCTACTTTTAGGGATGTTTTCATTAGTTTTTATGCTAAATTTACATTTCTGGACTTTACTATGAGTTGGTGTATTTTTCTGTGATTTCAGGTAATTTCTGGCTGAAATTGAGGGACCTGAGCAAAACTCTTATAAGGAGGCTGACAAAGGACTGCTGATGCTGTTGGAATCTGACCTCCTTGCACTCGAAATAAATTTTCTAGAGCTACAGAACTCCAAATGTTCGCTCTCAATGGCGTTGGAAAGTAGACATCCAGAGCTTTCCAGCAATATATAATAGTCTATACTTTATTCATGATTAGACGACGTAAATTGGCGCTCAACGCCAGTTCCATGCTGCATTCTGGAGTCAAACGCCAGAAACATGTCACGAACCGGAGTTGAACGCCTGAAACACGTTACAACTTGACGTTCAACTCCAAAAGAAGCCTCTACACGTGGAAAGCTCAAACTCAGCCCAAGCACACACCAAAGTGGGCCCTGGAAGTGGATTTATGCATCAATTACTTACTTATGTAAACCCTAGTAGCTAGTTTAGTATAAATAGAACTTTTTACTAGTGTATTAGACATCTTTTGACTATCTAGCCTTTTGACCATTCGGTCTTTTGATTACGTTTGGGGGCTGTCCATTCGGCCATGCCTGAACCTTCATCACTTATGTATTTTCAACGGTGGAGTTTCTACACACCATAGATTAAGGGTGTGGAGCTCTGCTGTACCTCAAGTTTTAATGCAATTACTACTATTTTTTATTCAATTCAGCTATTCCTGTTCTAAGATATTTGTTGCACTTCAACATGATGAATGTGATGATCTGTGACACTCATCATCATTCTCACCTATGAACGCGTGACTGACAACCACTTCCGTTCTACTTTAGACCGGGCGCATATCTCTTGGATTCCTTAATCAGAATCTTCGTGGTATAAGCTAGAATGATGGCGGCATTCATGAGAATCTAGAAAGTCTAAACCTTGTCTGTGGTATTTCGAGTAGGATTCAGGGATTGAATGACTGTGATGAGCTTCAAACTCGCGATTGTTGGGCGTGATGACAAACGCAAAAGAATCAAGGGATTCTATTCCAACTTGATCGAGAACCGACAGATGATTAGTGATAAACCCCATTTGTAGAGTTTATATTGTGCTTGATTTAGGAGATTTTATAACCTTTTACCCATATTTATCCATTGAAATAGCATGGTTTTATAACTTCTCCGTTAATTGTGCTTAAGAGTGAAAACATGCTTTTTAGGTCTTAAAATAGCTAAATTTAATTCACCTTGATTCCAGTAGATGCCTTGATATGTTTGTTAAGTGATTTCAGATTTAGGAGGCAAAGATTGGATTAAGGAAATAAAGGAAAAGCATGTAAAAATGGAGAACTCATGAAGAAATGAAGGAATCGCAAAAGCTGTCAAGCCGACCTCTTCGCACTTAATCAGTCATAACTTGAGTTACAGAGGTCCAAATGATGCGGTTCCAGTTGGGTTGGAAAGCTAACATCTGGGACTTCAAAATGACATAATATTTTCCATGATTGCTATACGTATGGTGACGTGCACGTGCACTGTACGCGCACACATTGTTGCTGCCATATGGTCCACTTAAAGCAATATGTGGCCAGCGAATTCTAAAGCCTTGTGGGCCCAATCCAACTCATTTCTGATGCTATTTAAGCCAAGGATTGAAGAGAGATGAGACATCTAGTTACCATTAGTTTAGTTTAGCTTAGTTTTAGAGGAAAAGTTAGTTTTAGAGAGAGAAGCTCTCACTTCTCTCTAGAATTAGGATTAGGATTAGGTTTAGTTCTTAGATCTAGATTTTAATTCATCTTCTTCTACTTCTATCTTCTCAATTCCTTGTAGTTACATTCATCTTCCTCTATTCTTTTGTTGTAATTTTCTTTATGTTGTTCTTGTATTTTGTTATAGATCTACTCTTGTTCCTTCTACTTTCTTTCCATTCAATCCAAGGTAATTCATAATAAATGTGTTTCTTTTAATTGTTGTTGTTAATTTCTTTCAATAATTGTTGTTAGATTTCATTCTTGTTGTCAATTTACTATGCTTTTCTTTTGTGCCTTCCAAGTGTTTGATGAAATGCTTGGTTGGATTTTAGTGTAGCTTTTGTTCCTCTTAGATTTGGTAGAGTAATTAGTGACTCTTGAGTTATCTAATCCCTTTGTTGATTGATAATTAGAAGTTGCTAATTGATTTGAATACCTCTAAAGCTAGTCTTTCCTTTAAGAGTTGATTAGGACTTGAGGAATCAAATTGATTCATCCACTTGACTTTCCTCCATGGTTAGAGGTTAACTAAGTGGGAGTAATGAACAATTTGTTATCACAATTGAGGAGGATAACTAGGATAGGACTTCTAGTTCTCATATCTTACCAAGAGCTTTGTTAGTTGTTAGTTTATTTTCTTTGCCATTTATATTTCTTGTCTAAAATCTCAAAAACCCCAAAATAACTCACAACTAATAACAAGACACTTTATTGTAATTCCTAGGGAGAACGACCCGAGGTTTCAATACTTTGGTTTATAAATTTAGGGGTTTGTTTTAGTGACAAACAACTTTTTGTATGAAAAGATTATTGTTTGGTTTAGGAACTATACTTGCAACGAGAATTTATTTGTGAAATTCTAAACCGTAAAAAATCTACTCATCAAAATGGCGCCGTTGCCGGGGAGATTGCAATGGTGTTGTGTTATTGGTTATTGTATATAAGTGAATATTGTGAATATATTGCCTTTTGCTTTATTTGCTAGTTGTAGAATTTTGTTTCTCTTGATTTCTATTAGCTTTTGAATTTTATTTTCTCTTTTCATTATGAATTCTCACTTTGGCTATGAGTGTAGTTACAACTATGTTGCAGGTAATGGGAACTTTGATGAGAATGTGTATCAAGAATGGGACAATCAAAGGTGGGAGGAGCCATGTGCATATGATCAATCCTCATGGCAACAACCCCCACTAATGCACTATGAAGAAGAGCCATTCTATGATGCATACCAATCAAATGGCTATGGTGAATCTCCTTGTGACTTTCAAGAACCACCACCATATGCCTATGAATCATATCCTCAACATGATCATCAACTATACTCACAAGCCTCTTTTCACCAAATACCTCCATATGACTCTAATCCTTATCCACCATACCAACCACCTTTTGAACCATATGAGCCATACAAGGAACCACAATTCCAAGATTACTACTCCCAAGAACCACCTCAATACACACCACCACCTTACCAAGAAGAACCACCTTCCTATAATGAACCCTTTCTCCAAGACAATGAACCCTCTTATCCACTCCAATCCTCAATGGATGAAATCCTTAGCCTTATACTTCAAGGGCAAGGAGAAATTCAAAGGGAGACACTAGAATTTGTAGCTACCTTAATCAAGGTAGTAAGCCTATTAGCCTCCCAATGCTTGAGCACTCAAAGCACTCCCATGGTCACATGTGGAGAATCAATTAAAGAGCATAGCATGAAGGAGAGATTGGAAACTCCGGTGGAAAATGAGGAATGCCACTTTGTATTAGAACAATTGGAGAAGCCTATGATTATTGAAGAAAAGGAAGAAGTGGTTGAAGACTTAGGAGATGCGGAACCTCCATGGGAACCTAGAGTTATAGAAAATCCCTCCAAGAAGAGTAAATTTGATGTTGAGGAGGAATGTGCACAACCTCTGAGGCATATTCTATATGAAGACTTGGAGAGAATGAAGCAAGAATTGAGTTCCCTTGGTGATGAAGATCATGCATCCAATCTTCTTGGTGAAGAATCCTTTGAATTTGAAGAACCTTCTCCCAATGAATTTGAAAGTGATGTGGAGGTAGATTTCTCTCAACCTCCCATTTATGAATTAAGTGATGGAGAAGAGTTAGATGAAGTTGATGAACAAATGATTGAGAATGAAGAAGTTTATGAAGAGGTGAAGATTGACAAGGAAGCAAACAAGGGAGTAGAGCTTGCAAGCACATTGGAGATACTTCTCCCCAAGCCACCACCATCCATTCTCTCATTCAAGTGGGTAAATTCCTTATACTTAAGCTTTGTTATTCCCCTTGAATATGGTTTGCTTGAGACGGATGGTCAACTTAGAAAAATTAGTGGCTTTAAAAGTAAAACGGAGATGGTTAGTGGTTGGAAGTATCATTCTAGGTTCATTATGGTCACATGTCCAAAGCTTGATAGCAAAGGTTGGTGTATAACTAGAGTACATGGGTCTAGAAGGATGTTTGGTCACTTTGTTGAGAATTCACCTTGCTCACCACCCACATGGATTAATGATAATCAACTTGGAGATGGGTGTGAAGACAAAATATGGGATCCGGGAACACATGAGGATCAACATTGGGAGCCCATGGTTTGTCAAGAACTCCATCAAAGCTTGGAGATATTAATCTTGAATGATGGAGCTTATTGGAAGTCCAAGCATTGGTGGAAGTTCCAAGATGAGTACAAGCACAAGCCACCTTGAGAGAAGCTCTCCATAAGTCCAACTTAAGGACAATAAATAAAAGTGTTAGGTGGGAGACACCCCCACCATGGTAAATTCTTTTCATTTTTTTTCTTTTGTACATACTAATAGAATTAGTTTACTTTCATGTTGTGTTGAGTTTGTTGAGTCTAATTGGTAGTTTAGTATGTTAAATAAGGTTTTATGGTATTTTGGTAGCTGTTTGGAGGTTTGGAATGCTTGGATTGGTGCAAAAACATAGAAATTTTTTTTGAAAAACAGAGCACCATTCACGCGTATGCGCACTGCGCGCGTACGCGTGCATCAAGCATATTGGACAATCCGCGCGCGCGCGCCATGCGTGCGTACGCGTGGATTGAGAAGTTTCACCTTCCATACATTGACCCGAGAGTTGTGCCTACGCCGCGCCAACGTTGTGCCTTTGGCACAACCCCACTCGCGTGCATGCGCACATGACCCGTACGCGCCACTCTCGAAATAAGCCATCGACGCGGACGCGCCATGTGCGTGTATGCGTGGATGCCCTTTATTCCATCCACCTCTTTTCTTCTCCTCTTGCCATTTCTTTTCTTCTCCTTTCTTCTTCCTTTCCTCTACACCTCATCCAACACTTCCAAACACCATTGATAACCATTTATTTTAGTTAACTAATTAGTTAGTTAGTTAGTTAGTCGATTAGTTAGTTTTAGTTAGTTTTCATTTCATTTTCTCTTTTTCATTATAAGTATTGGATTATTGACTTTGTTTACTATACATTGCTGCCCTTTATTGCCTAAATGCTATTTTAGCATGAATATTTTTAGATAATCTTTGTTGGATTCTATGATTGAGGTTATATTTTGCTACTTGGTCTTGAGTTTTTCATGCTTACCTTTTGAAAAATACCAAGTGATGAGAATTGCCTTCGAGCTTGTGACTCTTTTGAATTGCATGTTGTAGCTAGCCATCATGTGATTTGAATCCTTTTCCTCGATTAGGCAACCTCTTGATAGATGATGTTATGCATTTACCTTAATGCATTGTGTTCATGACTATATGCATCCATATGTTTTTAGCTTGAATGCTTTCATGCTTCTTTAATGCTTGTTTTACTTTACAAGTTCACTTAGAGCATCTCAAGCATACTAGAATGAGTAAAGTGCATGCTTCTTTTGTGACATTGCCCTTTTATGCTAATGTGTGTTCTAAACCGCGCAATTTAGAGTTCACACACTTATCTGTCATACATGTCACAACTTATTCACTCACTCAATTCTAGTGATTTACCTCACTCCAACAATGTATGCTTCCTTGCTTTTGTATTGTCTCATTTTATGGTGTTATATTTTTGTTTTTCATGATGGATGCACCACAAGCAATAACGGAATCAAGACTAAGAACACACAGCAATCTGAAGAGTCGCCGTACCCCCTTGCTCATCTTTGAATGCACCGAGGACGGTGCAAACTTTTAAGTGTGGGGAGGTGGTTCGCGAAATTGTGATCACTACTTTTTACAACTCAAATAATCCCTAGTAATGGCCCTAAAGACTTGGTGCTCAATACCATGGCATAAACACAACTTCGCACAACTAACCAGCAAGTGCACTGGGTCGTCCAAGTAATAAACCTTACGCGAGTAAGGGTCGATCCCACGAAGATTGTTGGTATGAAGCAAGCTATGGTCACCTTGTAAATCTTAGTCAGGCAGACTCAAATGGGTATGGGTGATATATGAATAAAACATAAAGATAAAGATAGAGATACTTATGTAATTCATTGGTGAGAACTTCAGATAAGCAAATGGAGATGCTTTGTCCCTTCCGTCTCTCTGCTTTCCTACTGTCTTCATCCAATCCTTCTTACTCCTTTCCATGGCAAGCTGTATGCAAGGGTTTCACCGTTGTCAGTGGCTACCTCCCATCCTCTCAGTGGAAATGTTCAACGCACCCTGTCACGGCACGGCTATCCAGCTGTCGGTTCTCGATCATGTCGGAATAGAATCCAGTGATTCTTTTGCGTCTGTCACTAACGCCCCACAATCGCGAGTTTGAAGCTCATCATAGTCATTCAATCATTGAATCCTACTCAGAATACCACAGACAAGGTTTAGACCTTTCGGATTCTCTTGAATGCCGCCATCAATTCTAGCTTATACCACGAAGATTCTGGTTAAAGAACCCAAGAGATAAACATTAGAGCCTTGTTTGCTTGTAGAACAGAAGTGGTTGTCAGTCACTCGTTCATAAGTGAGAATGATGATGAGCGTGACATAATCATCACATTCATCATGTTCTTGAGTGCAAATGAATATCTTGGAATAAGAACAAGCTGAATTGAATAGAAGAATAATAGTAATTGCATTAATACTCGAGGTACAACAGAGCTCCACACCTTAATCTATGGTGTGTAGAAACTCCACCGTTGAAAATACATAAGAACAAGGTCTAGGCATGGCCGTGAGGCCAGCCTCCCAATGATCAAAGGATTCAAAGACCTAAAGATGATCTAAGATCCCCAGATATAAAATACAATAGTAAAAGGTCCTATTTATAGGGAACTAGTAGCTTAAGAATTACAAAGATGAGTAAATGATATAAAAATCCACTTCCGGGCCCACTTGGTGTGTGCTGGGCTGAGCATTGAAGCATTTTCGTGTAGAGACTCTTCTTGGAGTTAAACGCCAGCTTTTGTGCCAGTTTGGGCGTTTAACTCCCACTTTGGTGCCAGTTCCGGCGTTTAACGCTCGGAATTCTGAAGGTGACTTTGAACGCCGGTTTGGGCCATCAAATCTTGGGCAAAGTATGGACTATCATATATTGCTGGAAAGCCCAGGATGTCTACTTTCCAACGCCGTTGAGAGCGCGCCAATTGGGCTTCTTTAGCTCCAGAAAATCTACTTCGAGTGCAGGGAGGTCAGAATCCAATAGCATCTGCAGTCCTTTTCAGTCTCTGAATCAGATTTTTGCTCAGGTCCCTCAATTTCAGCCAGAAAATACCTGAAATCACAGAAAAACACACAAACTCATAGTAAAGTCTAGAAAAATGAATTTTAACTAAAAACTAATAAAAATATGCTAAAAACTAACGAAAACATACTAAAAACATACTAAAAACAATGCCAAAAAGCGTACAAATTATCCGCTCATCACAACACCAAACTTAAATTGTTGCTTGTCCCCAAGCAACTGAAAATCAAATAAGATAAAGAGAAGAGAATATGCAATGAATTCCAAAAACATCTATGAAGATCAGTATTAATTAGATGAGCGGGGCTTTTAGCTTTTTGCCTCTGAACAGTTTTGGCATCTCACTCTATCCTTTGAAATTCAGAATGATTGGCTTCTTTAGGAACTCAGAATCCAGATAGTGTTATTGATTCTCCTAGTTAAGTATGATGATTCTTGAACACAGCTACTTTATGAGTCTTGGCCGTGGTCCAAAGCACTCTGTCTTCCAGTATTACCACCGGATACATACATGCCACAGACACATAATTGGGTGAACCTTTTCGGATTGTGACTCAGCTTTGCTTGTGTCCCCAATTAGGGGTGCCCAGGGTTCTTAAGCACACTCTTTTGCCTTGGATCACAACTTTATTTCTTTCTTTTTCTTTCTTTTTCTCTTTTTCCCCTTTTTTTTCTTTTTTTTCGTTCTTTTTCTCTTTTTTTTTCGCTTCTTCTCTTTTTTTCTTCTTTTTTTTTATATTCACTGCTTTTTCTTGCTTCAAGAATCATTTTTATGATTTTTCAGATCCTCAGTAACATGTCTCCTTTTTCATCATTCTTTCAAGAGCCAACATTCATGAACCACAAATTCAAAAGACATATGCACTGTTTAAGCATACATTCAGAAAACAAAAGTATCGCCACCACATCAAAATAATTAATCTGTTATAAAATCTGAAATTCATGCAATTCTTCTCTTTTTCAATTAAGAACATTTTTCATTTTAAGAAAGGTGATGGATTCATAGGACATTCATAACTTTAAGGCATAGACACTTAGACACTAATGATCATAAGACACAAACATAGATAAACATAAGCATAAAATTTTTGAAAAACAAAAAAATAAAGAATGGGATTTTATGAAGGATGGATGTGAGTGGTGAAGAGAAAGATGGGATTTGATAGGTGAAGGGTTTTTGGGGAAGAGGTGTAGAGGTGATTGGTGAATGGGTGATGGTGTTTTTGTGGAAAAACAAATTTCCAACACATAAATCCAACCGGCAAGTGTACCGGGTCGCATCAAGTAGTAATAACTCACAAGAGTGAGGTCGATCCCACAGGGATTGATGGATCAAGCAACTTTAGTGGGTGATTAGTTTAGTCAAGCTAACATTGAAGTGAATTTGGATGAAGTGTAGCCAACAGAAAGTAAATAGCAAGGAAAATTAAAGTGCAGAAAGTAAATTGGCAAGTAACTTAAAGAGCAAGAAATGTAAATTGCAAGAATCTTAAATGACAAGAAATATAAATTGCATTAAATGTAAAGGGGAGTGGGTGCTGGAAATTAAAGGAAGCAATAAATCAAGCAACTGAAAATTTAAATTGCAGGAAGAATAAAAGGATTTTGGGAGCTGGGATTCAAGAAATCAAACAAGAAATTGTAAATGGCAATCAAACAGAGAAGTAAAGGATGTAGTAACTTGCAACCGATCTCAAACAGAAAGTAGAATTGCTTGAAGAAGCAAATAGAAATTAAATTCAACTCAATTGGAAAATAAAATTGAAGATCTCAGGGAATCAAAGAGACTAGAAAATAAGTCTAGATCTCACTCCCTTCCTTGATCCAACCAAGAACAATTGCAGATGGAAAGAAGATGAAAGCAGTAAAGAGAGTTTTGGTTCAAAACAAGAGAAATCCTTAATTCACTGAAATTTTGCAGAAGAATAACAAGAGAAATCTTAGACCAAGAGGGAAACAGAATTCCTTCACTCTCAATCCCAGATTTAAGACAGAAAAAAAATAAAGGAAAGAGCTCCCCCTTTTTGAAATGAGAGTGATGCCTTTATATAGGCTTTACAAAATAAAAAATGAAAATGACATTAAAACAAATTACAAAAATGAAAATCCTAATTTAATTGATCCATGTGCCTTTGAGTGATGATGTGGGCTTTGCTTGCTTTGGATTTGAGGAGAAATGGGTTTGGTTGGCCTTGATTCAATTTGGTGAGGAATTGAATTAAATTGAATTTTGGTTGATTTTGGCCCATATGCTCCCAGGAGGTTGCCCTGCCCTTGCGGAGGGCAGGGCAGGATTTGGTGTTTGGTGCGTTGTTGGTGCAGCGTGGTGCAGGCTTGGTGCGCAGAATGCTGCCCTGCCCTCGCGGAGGGCAGGGCAGAAAAAGTTGGTGCGCCAGATTGGTGCTTGGTGCGTGCGTGGTGCGGCCAGATGATGCTGTGGTGCGCCAGAATTGTGCCTTGGTGCGCCAGATTCATGCCACAACAAAATGCTGCCCTGCCCTCGCGGAGGGCAGGGCAATGTTTCCAAAAGTGAAGCTCCGTGTTCGAAACTCGGTGGATGCACACGCTACTTCTTTTCCTTGGTTTATTTTTGCTTATTTTTGGCCCTTAAAGATGCCTTCTGTTTCTACCTCAATTGTGCGCCAAATATGAATTTCTATATATCGTTGGAAAGCTCTGAATGTCAGCTTTCCAACGCAACTGGAAGCACATCAATTGGACGTCTGTAGCTCAGGTTATAGCCCTTTGAAGTAGGCATGGTCATGCTGTGTGCGGCCAGATTTTAACTTAGCGAAAATTCTTGCTTCCAACCTTACTTTGCATCACGATTCTGCCCTGCCCTTGGCAAGAGCAGGGCAGTGTGCGTGCTGGCTGCTTCTTTCTTTCTTTTGGTCATGGGCCACGCTTTTAAAAGCGTGGCCTAAGCCTCCAAAGTGTGCTCCAACTTCAAAGTGTGTCCCAAAGCTCTTTTTTTCTCCTTTTTTGTGCTTCTTTGCTTCTTTTTCTTCTTTTTTTCCTACAAGATTTATAAAATTAAAAGATCAAGAAAATATATCATTTAAGCACAAAAGCATTCAATATTTAAGCACAAATCATCAATTTCTTGTATGAAAAAGCATAGAAAATGGGTATATGATGACTTGTCATCAATGGGTAGAGAAGAAGAGAGAGGGTGGTGGGGTAGGTGGGGATCCTGTGGGGTCCACAGATCCTGAGGTGTCAAGAAAAATTCAACCCTACACCAAGTGGCGTGCAAAAATGCACCCTTTTGCCAATTCTGGCGTTAAACGCCGGGCTGGTGCCCATTTCTGGCGTTTAACGCCAGCTTCTTGCCCTTTCCTGGCGTTTAACGCCAGTCTGGTGCCCCTTTCTGGCGTTAAACACCCAGAATGGTGCCAGACTGGGCGTTAAACGCCCAACTGCTACCCTTACTGGTGTTTAAACGCCAGCAAGACCTTCCTCCAGGGTGTGCTGTTTTTCTTTCTTTTTTTCATTCTGTTTCTACTTTTTCAATTTATTTTGTGGCTTCTCATGATCATCAACCTATAGAAAACATAAAATAACAAAGGAAAATAGATAAAATATAACATTGGGTTTCCTCCCAACAAGCGCTTCTTTAATGTTAGTAGCTTGACAGAGGGCTCTCTTGGAGCCTCACAGATACTCAGAGCAATGTTGGAACCTCCCAACACTAAACTTAGAGTTTGAATGTGGGGGTTCAACACCAAACTTAGAGTTTGGTTGTGGCCTCCCAACACCAAACTTAGAGTTTGACTGAGGGGGCTCTGTTTGACTCTGTTTTGAGAGAAGCTCTTCATGCTTCCTCTCCATGGTGACAGAGGGATATCCTTGAGCCTTAAACACAAAGGATTCTTCATTCACTTGAATGATCAATTCTCCTCTGTCAACATCAATCACAGCCTTTGCTGTGGCTAGGAAGGGCCTGCCAAGGATGATGGATTCATCCATGCACTTCCCAGTCTCTAGAACTATGAAATCAGTAGGGATGTAATGGTCTTCAATCTTCACCAGAACATCCTCTACTAGCCCATAAGCTTGTTTTCTTGAGTTGTCTGCCATCTCTAGTGAGATTCTTGCAGCTTGTACCTCAAAGATCCCTAGCTTCTCCATTACAGAGAGAGGCATGAGGTTTACACTTGACCCTAAGTCACACAGAGCCTTCTTGAAGGTCATGGTGCCTATGGTGCAAGGTATTGAAAGCTTCCTAGGATCTTGTCTCTTTTGAGGTAATTTCTGCCTAGACAAGTCATCCAGTTCTTTGGTGAGCAAAGGGGGTTCATCCTCCCAAGTCCCATTACCAAATAACTTGTCATTTAGCTTCATGATTGCTCCAAGGTATTTAGCAACTTGCTCTTCAGTGACATACTCATCCTCTTCAGAGGAAGAATACTCATCAGAGCTCATGAATGGCAGAAGTAAATCAAATGGAATCTCTATGGTCTCAGTGTGACCCTCAGATTCCCATGGTTCCTCATTAGGGAACTCAGTGGAGGCCAGTGGACGTCCATTGAGGTCTTCCTCAGTGGTGTTCACGGCCTCTTTATCCTCTCCAAGTTCGGCCATGTTGATGGCCTTGCACCCTCTTTTTGGATTTTCTTCTGTATTGCTTGGAAGAGTACTAGGAGGGAGTTCAGTAACTTTCTTACTCAGCTGTCCCACTTGTGCCTCCAAATTCCTAATGTTGGACCTTGTTTCAGTCATGAAACTTTGAGTGGTTTTGATTAGATCAGAGACCATGGTTGCTAAGTCAGAGTGGTTCTGCTTAGAATTCTCTGTCTGTTGCTGAGAAGATGATGGAAAAGGCTTACCATTGCTAAACCTGTTTCTTCCACCATTATTGTTATTGAAACCTTGTTGAGGTCTCTGTTGATCCTTCCATGAGAAATTTGGATGATTTCTCCATGAAGAATTATAGGTGTTTCCATAGGGTTCTCCCATGTAATTCACCTCTTCCATTGAAGGGTTCTCAGGATCATAAGCTTCTTCTTCAGATGAAGCGTCCTTAGTATTGCCTGGTGCATTTTGCATTCCAGACAGATTTTAAGAAATCAAATTGACTTGCTGAGTCAATATCTTGTTCTGAGCCAATATGGCATTCAGAGTATCATTCTCAAGAACTCCTTTCTTCTGATTTGTCTCATTGTTCACAGGATTCCTTTCAGAAGTGTACATGAATTGGTTATTTGCAACCATTTCAATTAGCTCTTGAGCTTCTGCAGGCGTCTTCTTCAGATGAAGAGATCCTCCAGCAGAGCTATCCAAAGACATCTTGGATAGTTCAGAGAGTCCATCATAGAAAATACCTATGATGCTCCATTCAGAAAGCATGTCAGAAGGACATTTTCTGATCAATTGTTTGTATCTTTCCCAAGCTTCATAGAGGGATTCTCCTTCCTTCTGCCTGAAGGTTTGGACTTCCACTCTAAGCTTACTCAATTTTTGAGGTGGAAAGAACTTTGCCAAGAAGGCATTGACTAGCTTTTCCCAAGAGTTCAGGCTGTCTTTAGGTTGTAAGTCCAACCATATTCTAGCTCTGTCTCTTACAGCAAAAGGGAATAGCATAAGTCTGTAGACTTTAGGGTCAACCCCATTAGTCTTGACAGTGTCACAGATTTGCAATAACTCAACTAAAAACTGATGAGGATCTTCCAACGGAAGTCCATGGAACTTGCAATTCTGTTGCATTAGAGAAACTAATTGAGGCTTAAGCTCAAAGTTGTTTGCTCCAATGGCAGGGATAGAGATGCTTCTCCCATAGAAGTCGGGAGTAGGTGCAGTAAAGTCACCCAGCACCTTCCTTGCATTGTGGGCATTGTTGTTGTTTTCGGCTGCCATGGGTTCTTCTTCTTTGAAGATTTCTGTTAGGTCCTCTACAGAGAGTTGTGCCTTAGCTTCTCTTAGCTTTCGCTTCACGGTCCTTTCAGGTTCAGGGTCAGCCTCAACAAGAATGCCTTTGTCTTTGCGCCTGCTCATATGAAAGAGAAGAGAACAAGAAAATGTGGAATCCTCTATGTCACAGTATAGAGATTCCTTGAGGTGTCAGAGGAACAAAAAAATAGAAGAAAGAGGTAGAAGAATTCGAACTTAGTGAGATAGAGTTCGAATTGTGCATTGAGGAGGAGTGTCACTCCATAAATAGAAAGATGTGAGAAGTGGGGAAGAGATTTTTTTCGAAAAATAAGTTAAAAAGATTTTAAAAATATTTTGAAAAACTTGAATTGATTTTCGAAAACTAAAAGTGGAAAAGAAATCAAGTGATTTTTGAAAAAGATTTTGAAATTAGAAATCAAAAAGATATGATTGAAAACTTTTTTGAAAAAGATGTGATTTAAAAGTTATGGTTTGAAAGACAATTTAAAAAGATTTGATTTTAAAAATTAATGACTTGGCTAACAAGAAAAGATATGATTCAAACATTAAACCTTTCTCAACAGAAAAGGCAACATACTTGAAATGTTGAATCAAATCATTAATTGATAGCAAGTATTTTTGAAAAAGGAAAGAAATTGATTTTTGGAAAGATTTGATTGAAAAGATATGATTTGAAAAAGATTTGATTTAAAAAACTTTGAAAACTTGAAAAAAAATTGAATTAAAAACAGAATCTTCCCTCTTGTGCCATCCTGGCGTTAAACGCCCAGAATGGTGCACATTCTGGCGTTTAACGCCCAATGCTCTACCCTTTTGGGCGTTAAACGCCCAGCTAGGCACCTGGTGCACGAAATTGCAATAACACTTTTGCAATCCTGCACAACTAACCAGCAAGTGCACTGGGTCGTCCAAGTAATACCTTGCGTGAGCAAGGGTCGATCCCACGGAGATTGTCGGCTTGAAGCAAGCTATGGTTATCTTGTAAATCTTAGTCAGGATATCAGAAATTATCAGGATTGATTGTAAAAAGTAAAAGAACATGTAATGGTTACTTGTATTGCAGTAATGGAGAATAGGTTGAGGTTTGGAGATGCTCCATCTTCTGAATCTCTGCTTTCCTACTGTCTTCATCCAATCCTTCTTACTCCTTTCCATGGCAAGCTCGTGTAGAGTTTCACTGTTGTCAGCAGCTACCTCCCATCCGCGCAGTGAAAGCTAATGCACACACTCTGTCACAGTGCTGCCAATCACCGGTTTGGTTCCCTCCCCTACCGGAATAGAATCACTCTTTTGCGTCTGTCACTAACGCCCAGTAGGTTACAGGTTTGAAGCACGTCACAGTCATTCAATCATTGAATCCTACTCAGAATACCACAGACAAGGTTTAGACCTTCCGGATTCTCTTGAATGCTGCCATCAGGTCCTGCCTATGCCACGAAGATTCCGATTAAAGAACCCAAGAGATAACTACTCAATCTAAGATAGAACAGAGGTGGTTGTCAGGCACGTGTTCATAGTTGAGAATGATGATGATTGTCACGGATCATCACATTCATCCGGATTAAGAACAAGTGTTATCTTAGAATGGAAGCAAGCATGATTGATAAGAAACAGTAGTAATTGCATAATCCATCAAGACACAGCAGAGCTCCTCACCCCCAACCATGGGGTTTAGAGGCTCATACTGTGGAAAGAACGTGTACAAAATGTTATGGGGTCATAAGGTACGGATACAATGTCAAAAGATCCTATAAGTAGTAAACTAGTATCCTAAGGTTTACAGAAATTAGTAAATGACAGAAAAATCCACTTCCGGGCCCACTTGGTGTGTGCTTGGGCTGAGCAATGAAGGAATTTCGTGTAGAGACCTTTTCTGGAGTTAAACGCCAGCTTTCATGCCAGTTTGGGCGTTTAACTCCAAATTTTATGCCAGTTCCGGCGTTTAACGCTGGAATTTCTGTAGGTGACTTTGAGCGCCGGTTTGGGCCATCAAATCTTGGGCAAAGTATGGACTATTATATATTGCTGGAAAGCCCAGGATGTCTACTTTCCAATGCGATTGAGAGCGCGCCAATTGGGCTTCTGTAGCTCCAGAAATCCACTTCGAGTGCAGGGAGGTCAGAATCCAACAGCATCTGTAGTCCTTTCAGTCTCTGGATCAGATTTTTGCTCAGGACCTCAATTTCAGTCAGAAAATACCTGAAATCACAGAAAAACACACAAACTCATAGTAAAGTCCAGAAAAGTGAATTTTAATTAAAAACTAATAAAAATATACTAAAAAACTAACTAAAAGATACTAAAAACATACTAAAAACAATGCCAAAAAGCATACAAATTATCCGCTCATCACAACACCAAACTTAAATTGTTGCTTGTCCCCAAGCAACTGAAAATCAAAAATAGGATAAAAAGAAGAGAACATACTATAGACTCCAAAATATCAAAGAAACATAGCTCCAATTAGATGAGCGGGACTAGTAGCTTTTGCCTCCGAACAGTTTTGGTATCTCACCCTATCCTTTGAAGTTCAGAATGATTGGCATCTATAAGAACTCAGAACTCAGATAGTGTTATGATTCTCCTAGTTAAGTATGATGATTCTTGAACATAGCTAGTGTATGAGTCTTGGCTGTGGCCCAAAGCACTTTGTCTTCCAGTATTACCACCGGATACATACATGCCACAGACACATAATTGGGTGAACCTTTTTAGATTGTGACTTAGCTTTGCTAAAGTCCCCAATTAGAGGTGTCCAGGGTTCTTAAGCACACTCTGTTGCCTTGGATCACAACTTTATTTCCTTCTCTTTTTTTTTCTTTTCTTTTTCTTTTTCTTTTTTTTTTCGAAATTTTTTTTTTCCTGCTTTTCTTGCTTCAAGAATCAATTTGGTGATTTTTCAGATCCTCAATAACAGTTCTCTTTCTCCTCATTTTCAAGAGCCAACAATTTTAACATTCTTAAAACAACAAATTCAAAAGACATATGCACTGTTCAAGCATTCATTCAGAAAACAAAAAGTATTCACCACATCAAACTAATTCAACTAGTTTCAGAGATAAATTTCGAAACCCTGTACTTCTTGTTTTTATGATTAAAGCATTTTTCTTTTAAGAGAGGTGATGGATTCATAGGACATCATAGCTTTAAGGCATAAACTTTATTAATTTTATTAATTAAGAACAAGACTCAAATATAGTAAATGAGACTAAAAATAAAAAACGAAAAAATAGGCTCCTAATGATAGAGGTTTTCACAGAGTTAGAACTCAACAAACCTTGATTTTGAGAAGTGGATGCTCCCTCTGCTTGAGAGGAGAGCTTTTGGCGTTTCATCTCTTGGATTTCACGCCCCTGCTTCTCTTGTTCCTTCAGCAATTTGCAGAGCATGCAATTTGATTCAGCTGTTCTTCCTTCAGTGCTCCATAGTCTCTTGCAACTTGTTAATAGATGCTTCTAGGTTGGCCAGTAGCCAATTTCAGGGAGTTCAGGGAGGAACTCATGCGCCCCTCCTTTTGATGGAGTTGTCTTGCACTTGTCCTTCCATTGACTTCTTGGTGATTGGGGTTCAATGGGTATGAACTCATCTACTCCCATCTTCACCCAGCCTCTTTGCAGAGCAAGGAAATCAAGCTTGGATAGGCCAATTTGGCTTCAGTGGAATTCTTATTTGCAATTGTGTAAATCTCACAAGCAATCACATGATGGACCTCCCTCTTTTCCAAGCATAATGCAATGAATCATCACTGCTCTCTTGATGGTGACCTCAGAACGGTTGCTAGTGGGCAATGGAATGCCCAATAAAGTCTAGCCAACCTCTTGCAATTGGTTTGAGGTCTCCCCTCTTGAGTTGGTTTGGGACACCCTTAGAATTGGTTATCTACTTAGTTCAGGGAGGCATATGTCCTCTAGAACCTGATCCAACCCCTTATCTACTCTCACCATCCTCCTATTAAAGGAATCAGGATCATCTTGCAGTTGAGGCAACTTGATATTCTCTTTATTTGTCCAGATGGAAGTATATAACTTTCCTCTGACCATGGTTCTGGGTATGGTAAGCAGTTCCAGTCATTCTCTGCTTATCTGTTAGCCACAGATTTGAGTAGAATTCCTGAACCATGTTCCTTCCAACCTTTGTCTCAGGATTGGTTAGAACTTCCCATCTCTGTTTCGAATTTGCTCTTGGATCCCCGGATATTCATCTTCTTTCAGATCAAATTTAACTTCCGGGATCACTGACCTCAGACCCATTATTTTATGATAATGGTCTTCATGTTCTTTGGTAAGAATTCTCTTCATTCCAAAGATTCTTGGATTATTCTCTTTCTTGCCTCTTAAATTGGTTTGTTTTCCCTTAGGAGCCATGATATGATGAATCGTGCTTAGTGATCACGGAAAAGCACACCAAACTTAGAGGTTTGCTTGTCCTCAAGCAAAAGAGAAGAGAGAAGAGAAAAGAGAGGGGGGAGGAAGAGAAATTCGAATGGTGTGGTTGGAAGAGTGGAACAAACGTGTATTTATAAGGTGGGGAGGGGAGTTTTTTCGAAAACAAGAGGAATTTGAAAGGAGATTTGAGAAGATTTGAGAAGAAATTGAAAAAGGGTGAGATTTTTTGAACAATGTTTTGTATTGATTTGAATAAATTTGAAAAAAAGTTTTGATTTTTGAAGATTTGGAAGTGATGATGAATGATTGAAGTGTAATTTTGTAGAAAAGTATGGGTGAGAAAAAAAAAGTTTGAAAAATCTGATTTGAAAACAAAATTGTGGTCCCCCCACCAAGCTGGCATTAAACGCCCAGAATGGCACCATTCTGGCGTTTAAACGCCCATCTGTTGCCCCACTTGGGCGTTTAACGCCCGCCAGGTACCTGGCTGGCGTTAAACGCCAGAAATTCTTCCTCAGGGCGTTTTTCTAAACGCCCAGGATGCTGCACACCTGGGGTTAAACCCCAGAATGGTGCCCTTCTGGCGTTTAATGCCCAAAATGGCACCATTCCTGGCGTTAAACGCCCAGAATGGTACCCATCTGGCGTTTAACGCCCAAAATGCCCCTTATGGCGTTTTTTTCGCAGTAAGCTCATTTTCTCTGCTTTTTGAGCTGAATCCTTCTGTAACTCTGTGAATTCCTTCATTTTGATACTGCCTCTGTAAGAAATCATACAACTTTCTAATGACTGGGTTGCCTCCCAGCAAGCGCTTCTTTACTGTCTTAGCTGGACTTTCACTGAGAATCACTCAAGTCTCAGTTTGAGCATCCTGCTCAAAATTTCCTTCAAGATAGTGCTTGATCCTGTCCATTAACAATGAACTTCTTGTCAGAATCAATATCCTGAAGCTCAACATATCCATATGGTGATACTCCTGTAATCACATACGGACCCTCCACCGGGATTTGAGTTTTCCTGGAAACAATTTGAGCCTGGAGTTGAAGAGCAGAACTTTTGTCCTGGCTCAAAGACTCTGGTTGACAATCTCTTGTCATGCCACTTCTTTGCCTTTTCCTTATAAATTTTTGCATTTTCAAAGACATTGAGTCTGAACTCCTCTAGCTCATTTAGCTGGAGCAGTCTTTTCTCACCAGCTAACTGTGCATCCATGTTTAGGAATCTGGTTGCCCAGTAGGCTTTATGTTCCAGTTCCACAGGCAAATGACAGGCCTTCCCATACACCAATTGGTATGGAGAGGTTCCTATAGGAGTCTTGAATGCTGTTCTATATGCCCACAGAGCATCATCCAAGCTCTTCGCCCAATCCTTTCTTCGGGCCATTACAGTCCGTTCTAGGATTCTTTTCAGCTCTCTGTTAGAGACTTCAGCTTGCCCATTTGTCTGTGGATGATACGGAGTTGCCACTTTATGTCTGATTCCATATCTAACCATAGCAGAGTATAGCTGTTTATTGCAGAAATGAGTGCCCCCATCACTGATTAGCACTCTGGGGACGCCAAACCTGCTGAAAATGTTTTTCTGGAGGAATTTCAGCACAGTCTTGGTATCATTAGTGGGTGTAGCAATTGCTTCTACCCATTTAGATACATAGTCCACTGCCACCAGAATGTAAGTGTTTGAGTATGATGGTGGGAATGGTCCCATGAAATCAATTCCCCATACATCAAACAATTCTATCTCTAATATTCCTTGTTGAGGCATGGCATATCCGTGAGGCAGGTTACCAGCTCTTTGGCAACTGTCACAGTTACACACAAACTCTCGGGAATCTTTATAGAGAGTAGGCCAGTAGAAGCCGCACTGGAGAACTTTAGTGGCTGTTCGCTCACTTCCAAAATGTCCTCCATACTGTGATCCATGGCAGTGCCATAGGATCCTTCGTGCTTCTTCTCTGGGTACACACCTGCGGATCACTCCGTCAGCACATCTCTTAAAGAGATATGGTTCATCCCAAAGGTAGTACTTGGCATCTGAAATCAGTTTCTTTCTCTGCACATAACTGTACTCTTTGGGTATGAACCTCACAGCTTTATAGTTTGCAATATCTGCAAACCATGGAGCTTCCTGAATGGCAAAGAGTTGCTCATCTGGGAAAGTCTCAGAGATCTCAGTAGAAGGGAGGGACGCCCCAGCTACTGGTTCTATTCTGGACAGATGATCAGCTACTTGGTTCTCTGTCCCTTTTCTGTCTCTTATTTTTATATCAAACTCTTGCAGAAGCAACACCCATCTTATTAGCCTGGGTTTTGAATCCTGCTTTGTGAGTAAGTATTTAAGAGCAGCATGGTCAGTGTACACAATCACCTTTGATCCCACTAAGTAGGATCTAAACTTGTCAATGGCATAGACCACTGCAAGCAACTCTTTTTCTGTGGTTGTGTAATTCTTCTGTGCATCATTTAGAACACGGCTAGCATAATAAATGACATGCAGAAGTTTGTTATGCCTCTGTCCCAACACTGCACCAATGGCATGATCACTGGCATCACACATTAATTCAAATGGTAATGCCCAATCTGGTGCAGAGATGACTGGTGCTGTGACCAGCTTAGCTTTCAGGGTCTCAAATGCCTGCAAACACTGTGTGTCAAACACAAATGGCGTGTCAGCAGCTAGCAGGTTACTTAGAGGTTTAGCAATTTTCGAAAAGTCCTTAATAAACCTTCTGTAGAATCCTGCATGCCCCAGAAAGCTTCTGATTGCCTTAACATTGGCAGGTGGTGGTAATTTTTCAATTACCTCTACCTTTGCCTTATCCACCTCTATTCCCCTGCTTGAAATTTTGTGCCCAAGGACAATTCCTTCAGTCACCATAAAGTGACATTTCTCCCAGTTTAAAACCAGGTTAGTCTCTTGGCATCTTTTCAGGACAAGTGATAGGTGGTTAAGACAGGAGCTGAATGAGTCTCCATATACTGAGAAGTCATCCATGAAGACTTCCAGAAATTTCTCTACCATATCTGAGAAGATAGAGAGCATGCACCTCTGAAAGGTTGCAGGTGCATTGCACAGACCAAAAGGCATTCTCCTATAGGCAAACACGCCAGAAGGGCATGTGAATGCTGTTTTCTCTTGGTCTTGAGGATCTACTGCAATTTGGTTGTAGCCTGAGTAGCCATCCAAAAAGCAGTAGTAATCATGGCCAGCTAGTCTTTCTAGCATTTGGTCTATGAATGGTAAAGGAAAATGATCCTTTCTGGTGGCTGTATTGAGTCTTCTGTAGTCAATACACATGCGCCACCCTGTGACTGTTCTTGTAGGAACCAGTTCATTTTTTTCATTATGAACCACTGTCATGCCTCCCTTTTTGGGAACAACTTGGACAGGGCTCACCCAAGGGCTATCAGAAATAGGATAAATAATCCCAGCCTCCAGTAATTTAGTGACCTCTTTCTGCACCACCTCCTTCATGGCTGGATTTAGCCTCCTCTGTGGTTGAACCACTGGTTTGGCATTATCCTCCAATAGGATCTTGTGCATGCATCTAGCTGGGCTAATGCCCTTAAGATCACTTATGGACCACCCAAGAGTTGTCTTGTGTGTCCTCAGCACTTTAATCAGTGCTTCCTCTTCCTGTGGATTTAAAGTAGAGCTTATAATCACTGGAAAAGTGTCACCCTCTCCCAGAAATGCATATTTCAGGGATGGTGGTAGTGGTTTGAGTTCAGGCTTAGGAGGCTTATCCTCCTCCTGAGGAATTTTCGAAAATTCCTTTGCCTCCTCTGGCTCTTCCTGATCAGTTTGAGCATCTTTGAAGATGTCCTCAAGCTCTGATTCTAGGCTTTCAGCCATATTGATCTCTTCTACCAGAGAGTCAATAATGTCAGCATCCGTACAGTCCTCTGGTGTGTCTGGATGCTGCATAGCTTTTACAGCATTCAACTTGAACTCATCCTCATTGACTCTCAGGGTTACTTCCCCTTTTTGTACATCAATGAGAGTTCGTCCAGTTGCTAGGAAAGGTCTTCCTAGAATGAGAGTTGCACTCTTGTGCTCCTCTATTTCCAGCACCACAAAGTCAGTTGGAAAGGCAAATGGCCCAACCTTGACAATCATGTCCTCTATTATGCCTGATGGGTGTTTAATGGAGCCATCAGCAAGTTGGAGGCATATCCTGGTTGGTTTGACTTCTCCAATCAACCCAAGCTTTCTGATAGTGGATGCAGGTATTAAATTGATACTTGCTCCAAGATCACATAAGGCTGTCTTGGTGTGAGTGCCTTCCAATGTGCATGGTATCAGAAAGCTTCCAGGATCTTGAAGCTTTTCTGGTAAGCTTTTTAGAATGACTGCACTGCATTCTTCAGTGAGAAACACTTTTTCAGTTTCTCTCCAATCCTTCTTATGACTTAAGATCTCTTTCATGAACTTAGCATAAGAAGGTATTTGCTCAAGTGCCTCTGCAAAAGGAATCTTTATTTCAAGAGTCCTTAAATAGTCTGCAAAGCGGGCAAATTGCTTATCCTGTTCCGCTTTGCGGAGTTTCTGAGGATAAGGCATCTTGGCTTGATATTCCTCAACCTTAGATGCTGCAGGTTTATTCCTTACAGAAGTGGTTGAAGAAGCCTTGTTAGAGGGATGATTATCAGCACTTTCAGGTGTCTGATCCTCCTTGGGCGTTTGAACGCCAGGATTGGGTGGAAAATGGGCGTTAAACGCCAGCTTTTCCCCCTTTTCTGGCGTTTGAACGCCAGAACTGGGCAGGGAATGGGCGTTTAACGCCAGCTTTCCTTCCCTTTCTGGCGTTTGAACGCCAGAACTGGGCAAGGAATGGGCGTTTAACGCCAGATTTCCTTCCCTTTCTGGCGTTTGAACGCCAACAATATTCCTCTCTGGGCTCTTACTGTCCTCAGAGGGATTTTGAACAGTGGTTTGGTTATCCTCTGTCAATTGTTCCTTGTTTGGTTTTCTGCTCTTTTGAGCAGAGGTATTCAGTGTTTTCCCACTCCTCAGTTGAACTGCTTGACATTCCTCTGTTATCTGTTTAGATATTTGCTGTTTTGCTTGATTCAACTGCAGTTCTATGCTCTTGTTAGCAACTTTAGTTTCATTGAGCATCTCTTTAAATTCTGCTAACTGTTCTGTCATCAGGAGCAATTGTTGATTAAGCTCCATTATCTGTTCTTGAGGATTAGAGTCAGTGACTACTGTCATGACTTCCTCTTCTGGAGAGAACTCATTGCTAGAGTACAGATATTGGTTTCTAGCAACAGTGTCTATAAGCTCTTGAGCTTCTTCAATTGTCTTCCTCATGTGTATAGATCCACCAGCTGAGTGGTCTAAAGACATCTGAGCTTTTTCTGTAAGCCCATAGTAGAAAATGTCTAACAGTACCCACTCTGAAAACATTTCAGAGGGACATTTTCTTAGCATACCTCTATACCTCTCCCAGGCATTATAAAGGGATTCATGATCCTCTTGTTTAAAGCCTTGGATGTCCAGCCTTAGCTGTGTCATCCTCTTTGGAGGGTAAAAATGATTCAGGAATTTGTCCGATAACTGTTTCCATGTCTTTATGCTTGCTGTAGGTTGGTTATTTAACCACCTTTTAGCTTGATCTTTTACAGCAAATGGAAACAGTAATAGTCTGTAGACATCCTGATCTACCTCTTTATCATGTACTGTGTCAGCAATTTGTAAGAACTGTGCCAGAAACTCAGTAGGTTCTTCCTGTGGAAGACCGGAATACTGGCAATTTTGCTGCACTATGATAATGAGTTGAGGATTTAGCTCAAAGCTGCTTGCTTTGATGGGAGGTATACAGATGCTACTCCCATATGCAGCTGTAATGGGGTTAGCATAAGACCCCAGAGTCCTCTTGGATTGATTAATTCCACTTAAGTCCATAATGGACAAAAGGGAAATGATAATGATTGCAAAGAGATAAATTTTGTTTATTTTTTTTTGAAATAACCGAAAAAAATAAAATAAAAAGAAATTTAAATAAAAAAATAAAAAAAATTCGAAAATCAAAAGGGAAAATGAGATCAAAGCAATTTGAGAACTGAATCAATTAGTAAAAAAAAAGATTTTAAAAACAGCAATTAAGAAGATATGATTGAAAATTTTTTTATGAAAAAGATTTGATTCTTAAAAAGAGGAAAGAGAAAAACACAAAAAGACACCAAACTTAAAATTTTAGAAAATCAAACACTAATTTTTTTTCGAAAATTTTAAAGGAAAAACACACAGAGGACACCAAACTTAGAATTTTTTGTGAATCAAAAAGGGACTAAGACTATCCAAAAACGAAAATTTTAAAAGAAAAATAAAAGCATGCAATTGACACCAAACTTAGAATATGAAACTAGACTCAACTTAAAAGACTCTAAACCAACAAAAATAAAACAGTCCTAATCTAAGCAACAAGATAAGCCGTCAGTTGTCCAAACTCGAACAATCCCCGGCAACGGCGCCAAAAACTTGGTGCACGAAATTGCAATAACACTTTTGCAATCCCGCACAACTAACCAGCAAGTGCACTGGGTCGTCCAAGTAATACCTTGCATGAGCAAGGGTCGATCCCACGGAGATTGTCGGCTTGAAGCAAGCTATGGTTATCTTGTAAATCTTAGTCAGGATATCAGAAATTATCAGGATTGATTGTAAAAAGTAAAAGAACATGTAATGGTTACTTGTATTGCAGTAACGGAGAATAGGTTGAGGTTTGGAGATGCTCCATCTTCTGAATCTCTGCTTTCCTACTGTCTTCATCCAATCCTTCTTACTCCTTTCCATGGCAAGCTCGTGTAGAGTTTCACTGTTGTCAGCAGCTACCTCCCATCCGCGCAGTGAAAGCTAATGCACACACTCTGTCACAGTGCTGCCAATCACCGGTTTGGTTCCCTCCCCTACCGGAATAGAATCACTCTTTTGCGTCTGTCACTAACGCCCAGTAGGTTACAGGTTTGAAGCACGTCACAGTCATTCAATCATTGAATCCTACTCAGAATACCACAGACAAGGTTTAGACCTTCCGGATTCTCTTGAATGCTGCCATCAGGTCCTGCCTATACCACGAAGATTCCGATTAAAGAACCCAAGAGATAACTACTCAATCTAAGATAGAACAGAGGTGGTTGTCAGGCACGTGTTCATAGTTGAGAATGATGATGATTGTCACGGATCATCACATTCATCCGGATTAAGAACAAGTGTTATCTTAGAATGGAAGCAAGCATGATTGAATAAGAAACAGTAGTAATTGCATTAATCCATCAAGACACAGCAGAGCTCCTCACCCCCAACCATGGGGTTTAGAGGCTCATACTGTGGAAAGAACGTGTACAAAATGTTATGGGGTCATAAGGTACGGATACAATGTCAAAAGATCCTATAAGTAGTAAACTAGTATCCTAAGGTTTACAGAAATGAGTAAATGACAGAAAAATCCACTTCCGGGCCCACTTGGTGTGTGCTTGGGCTGAGCAATGAAGGAATTTCGTGTAGAGACCTTTTTTGGAGTTAAACGCTAGCTTTCATGCCAGTTTGGGCGTTTAACTCCAAATTTTATGCCAGTTCCGGCGTTTAACGCTGGAATTTCTGTAGGTGACTTTGAGCGCCGGTTTGGGCCATCAAATCTTGGGCAAAGTATGGACTATTATATATTGCTGGAAAGCCCAGGATGTCTACTTTCCAATGCCGTTGAGAGCGCGCCAATTGGGCTTCTGTAGCTCCAGAAAATCCACTTCGAGTGCAGGGAGGTCAGAATCCAACAGCATCTGCAGTCCTTTTTAGTCTCTGGATCAGATTTTTGCTCAGGACCCTCAATTTCAGTCAGAAAATACCTGAAATCACAGAAAAACACACAAACTCATAGTAAAGTCCAGAAAAGTGAATTTTAATTAAAAACTAATAAAAATATACTAAAAACTAACTAAAAGATACTAAAAACATACTAAAAACAATGCCAAAAAGCATACAAATTATCCGCTCATCAGCACCCTGACTGGCGTTTAAACGCCAGTCTGTCCTTCTTCACTGGGCGTTTTGAACGCCCAGCTTTTTCTGTATAATTCTTCTGCTACATGTACTAAATCTTCAGTTCCCTGTATTATTGACTTGAAAACAGAACCAAGATCAAATAAACAATGCATGCAAGACACCAAACTTAAAATTAGACACTAGACTCAAACAAGAAACATAAAATATTTTTGGTTTTTATGATTTTGTAATTTTTTTTGGATTTTTCGAAAATTAAGTGGAAAAGAAAATAAAGGTATCAAAATTCTTAATGAGAATTCCAGGAATCATGCAAGGCTAGTCTAAGACTTCGGTCCAGGAATTAGACATGGCTTCACAGCCAGCCAAGCTTTCAAAGAAAGCTTCGGTCCAAAACACTAGACATGGCCAATGGCCAGCCAAGCCTTAGCAGATCATTGCTCCAATAGCAAGATTGATAGAAATCAACAAGCTCTTGTGATGATCAGTTGAAACCTCGGTCCAATAAGATTAGACATGGCTTCACAGCCAGCCAGACTTCAACAGATCATCATGAAACTCTAGAACTCATTCTTAAGAATTCTGAAAAATACCTAATCTAAGCAACAAGATGAACCGTCAGTTGTTCATACTCGAAACAATCCCCGGCAACGGCGCCAAAAACTTGGTGCGCGAAATTGTGATCACTACTTTTCACAACTCAAATAATCCCTAGTAATGGCCCCAAAGACTTGGTGCTCAATACCATGGCATAAACACAACTTCGCACAACTAACCAGCAAGTGCACTGGGTCGTCCAAGTAATAAACCTTACGCGAGTAAGGGTCGATCCCACGGAGATTGTTGGTATGAAGCAAGCTATGGTCACCTTGTAAATCTTAGTCAGGCAGACTCAAATGGGTATGGGTGATATATGAATAAAACATAAAGATAAAGATAGAGATACTTATGTAATTCATTGGTGAGAACTTCAGATAAGCGAATGGAGATGCTTTGTCCCTTCCGTCTCTCTGCTTTCCTACTGTCTTCATCCAATCCTTCTTACTCCTTTCCATGGCAAGCTGTATGCAAGGGTTTCACCGTTGTCAGTGGCTACCTCCCATCCTCTCAGTGGAAATGTTCAACGCACCCTGTCACGGCACGGCTATCCAGCTGTCGGTTCTCGATCATGTCGGAATAGAATCCAGTGATTCTTTTGCGTCTGTCACTAATGCCCCACAATCGCGAGTTTGAAGCTCGTCACAGTCATTCAATCATTGAATCCTACTCAGAATACCACAGACAAGGTTTAGACCTTCCGGATTCTCTTGAATGCCGCCATCAATTCTAGCTTATACCACGAAGATTCTGGTTAAAGAACCCAAGAGATAAACATTAGAGCCTTGTTTGCTTGTAGAACAGAAGTGGTTGTCAGTCACTCGTTCATAAGTGAGAATGATGATGAGCGTCACATAATCATCACATTCATCATGTTCTTGAGTGCAATTGAATATCTTGGAATAAGAACAAGTTGAATTGAATAGAAGAACAATAGTAATTGCATTAATACTCGAGGTACAGCAGAGCTCCACACCTTAATCTATGGTGTGTAGAAACTCCACCGTTGAAAATACATAAGAACAAGGTCTAGGCATGGCCGTGAGGCCAGCCTCCCAATGATCAAAGGATTCAAAGACCTAAAGATGATCTAAGATCCCCAGATATAAAATACAATAGTAAAAGGTCCTATTTATAGGGAACTAGTAGCTTAAGAATTACAAAGATGAGTAAATGATATAAAAATCCACTTCCGGGCCCACTTGGTGTGTGCTTGGGCTGAGCATTGAAGCATTTTTGTGTAGAGACTCTTCTTGGAGTTAAACGCCAGCTTTTGTGCCAGTTTGGGCGTTTAACTCCCACTTTGGTGCCAGTTCCGGCGTTTAACGCTGGGAATTCTGAAGGTGACTTTGAACGCCGGTTTGGGCCATCAAATCTTGGGCAAAGTATGAACTATCATATATTGCTGGAAAGCCCAGGATGTCTACTTTCCAACGCCGTTAAGAGCGCGTCAATTGGGCTTTTGTAGCTCCAGAAAATCTACTTCGAGTGCAGGGAGGTCAGAATCCAACAGCATCTGCAGTCCTTTTCAGTCTCTGAATCAGATTTTTGCTCAGGTCCCTCAATTTCAGCCAGAAAATACCTAAAATCACAGAAAAATACACAAACTCATAGTAAAGTCCAGAAAAGTGAATTTTAACTAAAAACTAATAAAAATATGCTAAAAACTAACTAAAACATACTAAAAACATACTAAAAACAATGCCAAAAAGCGTACAAATTATCCGCTCATCAGGAGGTTGTTCGACCGGTCGGCAATTTTGGGTGACAAATTTCTAATCTCAACACTTTTGCATTTCATTTTAGGATTTTAGGATTGTTACTTTCATTTTTCTATTTTTGCATATATACACACAATAAGCTTAGTCAAAATAATGAAATTTTTCAAGAATTCTATCTATAGGGCACCAATTGATTTGAGTGAAAACTTTTCATAGAACTTGCTTGAATTATATATATCTTGTGGATCATATTTTTGAGCTAAGAACACAAGCTTGTGAGATTTGAACCTAATGGTGTGGTTACATCTTATAACCACTTACTTTCCTTCGTGTGTGCATTATTCTCTTTCTATGATTGTGATCTATGATTTGTTTAATTCTCTATTTCCATTATTTTGTGTATACATGCATTTATATGATTGAGGCCATCATTTCATTAGCTCACTTATCCAAATAGCCTTACCTTTTATATTCCTTTGTTAGCCAATTTGAGCCTACGCTTAACCCACTTATTCTTATTTTAGCACATTACAAGCCTTAAAGCGGAAAATAATAAATGTCCTTAATTTAGATTTTTGATTAGCTTAGGCTAGTGTGTGTGAGTATCATTCAAGTGTGGGAATCTTGGGACACTGGGTGAATAAAAGGGGTATATTTTGTATTTTATTGAAATATTGAGAATTGGGTACATACTCATGTATTGATCAAATGTAAAACCTTATGCATTGATGCTCTTGTATATAGAAAGAAAAAAATGAGAAAAACAAAAGAAAAAAAAGAAAAGAAAAAGAAAAAAACAATATGAAAAAAAAAATAGAAAAAGAAAGAAAAAAAAGAAAAAGAAAGTAATAAAAAGGGGACAAAATGCCCCAAAGTGAAGCTCAATAAAATCAATGCATAAGTGTTGTGAAATGAAAAAGGATACATGAGTATGTGAAAAAGTGAAGGATGGGTAGTTAGGCTAGCTTTAAAATTGTATAGGATGTCATAGGTTAGGTGGGAAGTCTAAGCTTATCAAAGATTCAAACTTCAAGCTCACTTAACCATATATGCATCCTACCTTGACCCTAGCCACATTACAACCAAAGAAAAGACCTCATGATAGATGTATGCATGTATGAAATATATGTTGATTGTTAGAAGAAGAACAAATCTTGGAAAGCATGATTAGGGGAGAATTGAGAGAATCAACCCTAAACACTTGAGTGAATAGAGCGCAAATACATCCGGTGAAGGTTTGATGCTCAATTACATGTTTCCACCTATGATCATCTCTTCTCACGCAAGTTTGTAAAAATATTTAATAACTTAATTCAATTGTGGATTAGACTTGCTAGTCCTTAGCCCTTGTGCATATATGCTTCTTGGAGATTGATTTATTTTGACCAAGCAATTGCATTCATGTAGATAGTTGCATATAGGTAGATTGCATTTAGTTAGTTTCCATTGAATAAATGCCATGCCCCTTACTTCATTCTTGGTTTAAGCATGAGGACATGCTTGGTTTAAGTGTGGAGAGGTTGATAAACCCCATTTGTAGGGTTTATCTTGTCCTTGATTTAGGGGATTTTATAACCTTTTACCCACATTTATCCATTGAAATAGCATGGTTTTATAACTTCTCCGTTAATTGTGCTTAAGAGTGAAAACATGCTTTTTAGGTCTTAAAATAGCTAAATTTAATTCACCTTGATTCCAGTAGATGCCTTGATATGTTTGTTAAGTGATTTCAGATTTAGGAGGCAAAGATTGGATTAAGGGAATAAAGGAAAAGCATGTAAAAATGGAGAACTCATGAAGAAATGAAGGAATCGCAAAAACTGTCAAGCCGACCTCTTCGCACTTAATCGGCCATAACTTGAGCTACAGAGGTCCAAATCATGCGGTTCCAGTTGGGTTGGAAAGCTAACATCCGGGGCTTTAAAATGATATAAGATTTGTCATGATTGCTACATATATGGTGACGCGCACGCGCACTGTACGCGCATGCGTCGTTGCTGCCATATGGTCCACTTAAAGCAATACGTGGCCAGCGAATTCTAAAGCCTTGTGGGCCCAATCCAACTCATTTCTGATGCTATTTAAGCCAAGGATTGAAGAAGGATGAGACATCTAGTTACCATTAGTTTAGTTTAGCTTAGTTTTGGAGGGAAAGTTAGTTTTAGAGAGAGAAACTCTCACTTCTCTCTAGAATTAGGATTAGGATTAGGTTTAGTTCTTAGATCTAGATTTTAATTCATCTTCTTCTACTTCTATCTTCTCAATTCCTTGTAGTTACATTCATCTTCCTCTATTCTTTTTTTGTAATTTCCTTTATGTTGTTCTTGTATTTTGTTGTAGATCTACTCTTGTTCCTTCTATTTTCTTTATATTCAATCTAAGGTAATTCATAATAAATGTGTTTCTTTTAATTATTGTTGTTAATTTCTTTCAATAATTGTTGTTAGATTTCATTCTTGTTGTCAATTTACTATGCTTTTCTTTTGTGCCTTCCAAGTGTTTGATGAAATGCTTGGTTGGATTTTAGTGTAGCTTTTGTTCCTATTGGGTTTGGTAGAGTAATTAGTGACTCTTGAGTTATCGAATCCCTTTGTTGATTGATAATTAGAAGTTGCTAATTGATTTGAATGCCTCTAAAGCTAGTCTTTCCTTTAAGAGTTGATTAGGACTTGAGGAATCAAATTGATTCATCCACTTGACTTTCCTCCATGGTTAGAGGTTAACTAAGTGGGAGTAATGGACAATTTGTTATCACAATTGAGGAGGATAACTAGGATAGGACTTCTAGTTCTCATATCTTGCCAAGAGCTTTGTTAGTTGTTAGTTTATTTTCTTTGCCATTTATATTTCTTGTCTAAAATCTCAAAAACCCCAAAATAACTCACAACCAATAACAAGACACTTTATTGTAATTCCTAGGGAGAACGACCCGAGGTTTCAATACTTCGGTTTATAAATTTAGGGGTTTGTTTTAGTGACAAACAACTTTTTGTATGAAATGATTATTGTTTGGTTTAGGAACTATACTTGCAATGAGAATTCATTTGTGAAATTCTAAACCATCAAAAATCTACTCATCAATTAGTCGTGCCGTGACAAAGCATTTGGACCTTTTTCACTGAGAGGATGGGATGTAGCCATTGACAACGGTGATGCCCTACATACAGCTTACCATGGAAAGGAATAAGAAGGATTGAAGGAAGGCAGTAGGAAAGTAGAGATCCAACAGGGACAAACATCTCCATACACTTATCTGAAATTCCCACCATTGAATTACATGAGTAACTCTATCTTTATTTTCTGCTTTATTTATTATTCGAAAACTCCATAACATTTACTATCCGCCTAACTGAGATCTACAAAATGACCATAGCTTGCTTCATACCAACAACCTCTGTGGGATCGACCCTTACTCACGTAAGGTATTACTTGGACGACCCAGTGCACTTGCTGGTTAGTTGTGCGGAGTTGTGACTAAGTGTGATTCACGTTTGAGAGCGCTACCAAGTTTTTGGCGCCATTGTTGATGATCACAATTTCGTGCACCAAGTTTTTGGCGCCGTTGCCGGGGATCGTTCGAGTTTGGACAACTGACGGTTCATCTTGTTGCTCAGATTAGGTAATTTTCTTTTTTTATTTTCTTTTGAAAAATATTTTTTTAAAATCCTCCCTCTATTTTCGAAAAATCCTTCAGAGTTTTTAAGAATGAATTCTAGAGTTTCAAAATGGTATGCTGAAGCTTGGCTAGCCATCAAGCTTTAGACTAACCTGGTATGATTCCTGGAATTTTGATTGAGGACTTTGAATTCATTACTTCCTTTTTCCTATATGTTTTTCAAAAAATATAAAATAAAATCCAAAAAAAATAATAAAATTATAAAAATCAAAAATATTTTTGTGTTTCTTGTTTGAGTCTTGTGTCATGTTTTAAGTTTGGTGTCAATTGCATATTCATTTTGTTTTTGCAATTTTCGAAAATTCATGCATTCGTAGTGTTCTTCATGATCTTCAAGTTGTTCTTGGTAAGTCTTCTTGTTTGATCTTGATGTTTTCTTGTTTTGTGTCTTTTATTGTTTTTCATATGCATTTTTGCATTCATAGTGTCTAAACATTAAAGATTTATAAGTTTGGTGTCTTGCATGTTTTCTTTGCATCAAAAATTTTTCAAAAATATGTTCTTGATGTTCATCATAATCTTCAAAGTGTTCTTGGTGTTCATCTTGACATTCATAGTGTTCTTGCATGCATCATGTGTTTTGATTCATAATTTTCATGTTATGAGTCATTTTTATGTTTTTCCCTCTCATAATCAAAAATTCAAAAAAAAATATCTTTTCCTTTTTTCTCTCAAAATTTCGAAAATTTGAGTTGACTTAGTCAAAAATTTTTAAAATGAGTTGTTACTTGTAAGTCAAGTCAAATTTTCAAATTTTAAAAATCTTATCTTTTCAAAACTTTTTTAAAAAATTAAATCTTTTTCATTTCATTTTTTTTACTATTTTTCGAAAATTTAAAAATATTTTTCAAAATATTTTTCTTAATTTTATTTTAAAATTTTCGAAACTTAACTAACAAGTAATGTGATTGGTTCAAAAATTTGAAGTTTGTTACTTTCTTGTTAAGAAAGTTTCAATCTTTAAATTCCAGAATCTTATCTTTTAGTTTCTTGTTAGTTAAGTAATTAATTTTAATTTTAAAAATTAAATCTTTTCTAACCATATCTTTTTAATCATATCTTTTTATTTTATCTTTTATATCATATCTTTTTTTCAAAATTTTATCTTTTTTCAAAAATTTGATTTTAAAATATCTTTTCTAACTTCTTATCTTCTTATCTTCTTGTCTTTTCAAATTTGATTTTCAAATCTTTTTCAACTAACTATTTTACTTTTTGTTTGTTTCTTATCTTTTTCAAAACCACCTAACAACTTTTCTCTCTCTAATTTTCGAAAATACCTCCCTCTTTTTCAAAAAAATTCTTTTTAATTAATTAATTGTTTTAAATTTTAATTTTAATTATATTTCTTATCTTAATTTTTGAAAATCATTAACTCCTTTTCAAAAATTATTTTCGAAAACTTATGTCTCTCATCTTATTTATTTATTCATTCACTAACACTTCTCTTCATCTCAAATCTCTGCCCCTATCCTTACCTTTGTGTTTGGATTCTCCTTTCTTTATTCCCTTTCTTCTTCTACTAACAATAAGGAACCTCTTTACTGTGACATAGACGATTCCTCTTCTTTTTCTGTTCACTTCTCTTTCATATGAGCAGGAACAAGGAAAAAGGCATTCTTGTTGAAGCTGATCCAGAACCTGAAAGGACTCTGAAGAGGAAATTAAGAGAAGCTAAATTACAATAATCCAGAGACAACCTTGCTGAATTTTTCGAACAAGAAAAGGAGATGGCAGCCGAACCCAACAACAATAATGCAAGAAGGATGCTTGGTAATTATACTGCACCTACGTCCAAGTTTGATGGAAGAAGCATCTCAATTCCTGCCATTGGAGCAAACAATTTTGAGCTGAAACCTCAATTAGTTGCTCTAATGCAACAAAACTGCAAGTTTCATGGACTTCCATCAGAAGATCTCTACCAGTTCATAACTAAGTTCTTACAGATCTGTGAGACTGTTAAGACTAATGGAGTCGATCCTGAAGTCTACAGGCTCATGCTTTTCCCTTTTCCTGTAAGAGACAAAGCTAGAGCATGGTTGGACTCTCAACCTAAAGATAGCCTGGACTCTTGGGATAAGCTGGTCACGGCCTTCTTGGCTAAGTTCTTTCCTCCTCAAGAGCTGAGCAAGCTTAGAGTGGATGTTCAGACCTTCAAACAAAAAGATGGTGAATCCCTCTATGAAGCTTGGGAAAGATACAAGCAGATGACCAAAAGATGTCCTTCTGACATGTTTTCAGAATGGACCATGATAGATATATTCTATTATGGTCTATCTGAGTTCTCTAAGATGTCACTGAACCATTCTGCAGGTGGATCCATTCACCTAAAGAAAACGCCAGCATAAGCTCAAGAACTTATTGACATGGTTGCAAATAACCAGTTCATATACACTTTTGAGAGGAACTCCGTGAATAATGAGACGCCTCAAAGGAAGGGAGTTCTTGAAATTGATGCTCTGAATGCCATATTGGCTCAAAACAAAATGTTGACTCAGCAAGTCAACATGATTTCTCAAAGTCTGAATGGATGGCAAAATGCATCCAATAGTACTAAAGAGACATCTTCTGAAGAAGAAGCTTATGATCCTGAGAACCCTGCAATAGCAAAGGTAAATTACATGGGTGAACCTTATAGAAACACCTATAATTCATCATGGAGAAATCATCCAAATTTCTCATGGAAGGATCAAGAAAAGCCTCAACAAGGCTTTAATAATGGTGGAAGAAATAGGCTCAGCAATATCAAGCCTTATCCATCATCTTCTCAGCAACAGACAGAGAATTATGAACAGAGTACCTCTAACTTAGCAAATTTAGTCTCTGATCTGTCTAAGGCCACTTTAAGTTTCATGAGTGAAACAAGGTCCTCCATCAGAAATCTGGAGGCACAAGTGGGCCAGCTGAGTAAGAAAATTACTGAAACTCCTCCTAGTACTCTCCCAAGCAATACTGAAGAGAATCCAAAAAGAGAGTGCAAGACCATTGATATAATCAATATGGTCGAACCTAGAGAGGAAGGAGAGGACGTGAATCCCAATGAGGAAGACCTCATTGGACGTCTCTCAAGCAAGAAGGAGTTCCCTATTGAGAACCCAAGGGAATCTGAGGCTCATATAGAGACCATAGAAATCCCATTAAACCTCCTTCTGCCATTCATGAGCTCTGAAGACTATTCTTCCTCTGAAGAGGATGAAGACGTAACTGGAGAGCAAGTTGCTCAATATTTAGGAGCTATCATGAAGCTGAATGCCAAGTTATTTGGTAATGAGACTTGGGAAGGTGAACCTCCCTTGCTCATTAGTGAACTAGATACACGGGTTCAACAAACTTTACCTCAAAAGAGACAAGATCCTGGCAAATTTGTAATACCCTGCACCATAGGCACCATGATCTTTGAAAAAGCTCTGTGTGACCTGGGGTCAAGTATAAATCTTATGCCACTCTCTGTAATGGAGAAGCTGGGAATCATTGAGGTACAACCTGCCATGTTCTCATTACAAATGGCAGACAAGTTAGTAAGACAGGCTTATGGATTAGTAGAGGACGTATTAGTAAAGGTTAAAGGCCTTTACATCCCTACTGATTTTATAATCTTAGACACTAGGAAGGAGGAGGATGAATGCATCATCCTTGGAAGACCTTTCCTAGCCACAGCAGGAGCTGTAATAGATGTTAACAGAGGAGAATTAGTCCTTCAATTGAATGGGGACTACCATGTATTTAAGGCTCAAGGATCTTCTTCTTTAACAATGGAGAGGAAGCATGAAAAGCTTCTCTCAGTACAGAGTCAAACAAAGCCCCACAATCAAAGTCTAAGTTTGGTGTTGGGAGGCCACAGCCAAACTCTAAGTTTGGTGTTGAATCCCCACATCCAAACTCTAAGTTTGGTGTTGGGAGTCTACAACATTGACCTGATCACCTGTGAGGCTCCATGAGAGTCCACTGTCAAGCTATTGACATTAAAGAAGCGCTTATTGGGAGGCAACCCAATTTTTTTTATTTATCTAATTTTATTTTATTTTCATTGTTCTTTTATGTTTTATTAGGTTCATGATCATGTGGAGTCACGAAAAAAATACTAAAATTAAAAACAGAATAAAAAAATAGCAGAAGAAAAATCACACCCTGGAGGAAGGACTTACTGGCGTTCAAACGCCAGTAAGGAGCATCTGGCTGGCATTCAACGCCAGAACAGAGCACGGCACCTAAGACTGGAGAAACCTCTAAAAAAGGAAAAGGGAAGACAAAAGCTTCCACCTCCGAGTTAAGAGAGATTGAGAGATTCATCTCCAAAATCCATCAAGACCACTTTTATGATGCTGTGGCCAAGAAGAAGGTAATCCTTGAGGTCCCTTTCAAGCTCAAGAAGAATGAGTTTTCGGAGATCTGACATGAGATCCAAAGAAGAAGTTGGGAAGTTCTGACCAACCCCATTCAACAAGTCGGAATCTTGATTGTTCAAGAGTTCTATGCCAATGCATGGATCACTAGGAACCATGATCAAAGTATGAACCCGAATCCAAAGAACTATCTTACAATGGTTCGGGGGAAATACTTAGATTTTAGTCCGAAAAATGTGAGGTTGGCATTCAACTTGCCCATGATGCAAGGAGATGCACACCCCTATACAAGAAGGGTCAACTTTGATCAAAGGTTAGACCAAGTCCTTATGGACATATGTGTTGAAGGAGCTCAATGGAAAAGAGACTCCAAACGCAAGCCGGTTCAATTAAGAAGACTGGACCTCAAGCCTGTGGCTAGAGGATGGTTGGAGTTCATCCAACGCTCCATCATCCCCACTAGAAACCGATCTGAAGTTACTGTGGATCGGGCCATCATGATTCATAGCATCATGAATGGAGAGGAAGTAGAAGTTCATGAAGTCATCTCCCTTGAATTCTACAAAATAGCCGAAAAGCCCTCTACCTTGGCAAGGCTAGCTTTTCCTCATCTTATTTGCCATCTATGTTACTCAGCTGGAGTCATCATAGAAGGAGGCATCCCCATTGAGGAGGACAAGCCCATCACTAAGAAAAGGATGGAGCAAACAAGAGAGCCCACTCATGGAACCCAAGAGACGCATGAGGAAGCTCATCACCAAGAAATCCCGGAGATGCCTCAAGAAATGCACTTTCCTCTCAACAACTATTGGGAACAACTCAACACTTCTCTAGAAGATTTGAGTTACAATATGGATCAATTAAGGATGGAACATCAAGAGCACTCCATCATTCTCCATGAAATTAGAGAAGATCAAAGAGCAATGAGGGAGGAGCAACAAAGGCAAGGAAGAGACATAGAATAACTCAAGGACATCATTGGTTCTTCAAGAAGAAAGCGCCACCATCACTAAGGTGGATTCATTCCTTGTTCTTACTTTTCTGTTTTTCTGTTTTTAAGCTTATTATGTCATCTATGTTTGTGTCTTTGTTACATGATCATTAGTATTTAGTAACTATGTCTTAGGGGTATGAATAATTCCATAAATCCTTCACCTCTCTTAAATAAAAAATGTTTCTAATTCAAAAGAACAAGAAGTACATGAATTTCGAAATTATCCTTGAATTTAGTTTAATTATATTGATGTGGTGAAAATACTTTTTGTTTTCTGAATGAATGCTTGAACAGTGCATAATTTTGATCTTGTTGTTTATGAATGTTAAAATTGTTGGCTCTTGAAAGAATAATGAACAAAGAGAAATGCTATTGATAATCTGAAAAATCATAAAATTGATTCTTGAAGTAAGAAAAAGCAGTGAAAAAGCAAAAGCTTGCCAAAAAAAAAAGAAAAAAAAATGGCGAAAAAAATTTTAGAAAGAAAAAGAAAAAGCAAGCAGAAAAAGCCAATAGCCCTTAAAACCAAAAGGCAAGGGTAAAAAGGATCCAAGGCTTTGAGCATCAATGGATAGGAGGGCCTAAGGAAATAAAATCCAGGCCTAAGCGGCTAAACCAAGCTGTCCCTAACCATATGCTTGTGGCATGCAGGTCCAAGTGAAAAGCTTGAGACTGAGTGGTTAAAGTCGTGATCCAAAGCAAAAAGAGTGTGCTTAAGAGCTCTAGACACCTCTAACTGGGGACTTTAGCAAAGCTGAGTCACAATCTGAAAAGGTTCACCCAGCTATGTGTCTGTGGCATTTATGTATCCGGTGGTAATACTGGAAAACAAAGTGCTTAGGGCCACGGCCAAGACCCATAAAAGTAGCTGTGTTCAAGAATCAACAAACTTAACTAGGAGAATCAATAACACCATCTGAAATTCTAAGTTCTTAGAGATGCCAATCATTCTAAACTTCAAAGGAGTAAGTGAGATGCCAAAACTATTCAGAAGCAAAAAGCTACAAGTCCCGCTCATCTAATTAGAATTAATATTCATTGATATTTTGGAATTTATAGTATATTCTCTTCTTTTTATCCTAATTGATTTTCAGTTACTTGGGGACAAGCAACAACTTAAGTTTGGTGTTGTGATGAGCGGATAATTTATACGCTTTTTGGCATTATTTTTAGATAGTTTTTAGCGTAATCTAGCTACTTTTAGGGATGTTTTCATTAGTTTTTATGCTAAATTCATATTTCTAGACTTTACTATGAGTTGGTGTATTTTTCTGTGATTTCAGATAATTTTTGGCTGAAATTGAGGGACCTGAGCAAAACTCTGATAAGGAGGTTGACAAAGGACTGCTGATGCTGTTGGAATCTGACCTTCTTGCACTCGAAATGGATTTTCTAGAGCTATAGAACTCCAAATGGCGCGCTCTCAACGGCGTTGGAAAGTAGACATCTAGAGCTTTCCAGAAATATATAATAGTCCATACTTTAATCATGATTAGATAACGTAAACTGGCGCTCAACGCCAGTTCCATGCTGCATTCTGGAGTCAAACGCCAGAAACACGTCACGAACCGGAGTTGAACGCCAGAAACACGTTACAACTTGGTGTTCAACTCCAAAAGAAGCCTTTGCACGTGGAAAGCTCAAGCTCAGCCCAAGCACACACTAAAGTGGGCCCCAAAAGTGGATTTATGCATCAATTACTTACTTTTGTAAACCCTAGTAGCTAGTTTAGTATAAATAGAAGTTTTTACTAGTGTATTAGACATCTTTTGACTATCTAGCCTTTTGACCATTCGTTCTTTTGATTACGTTTGGGGGCTGGCCATTCGGCCATGCCTGAACCTTCATCACTTATGTATTTTCAACGGTGGAGTTTCTACACACCATAGATTAAGGGTGTGGAGCTCTGCTGTACCTCAAGTTTTAATGCAATTACTACTATTTTTTATTCAATTCAGCTATTCCTGTTCTAAGATATTCATTGCACTTCAACATGATGAATGTGATGATCTATGACACTCATCATCATTCTCACCTATGAACGCGTGACTGACAACCACTTCCGTTCTACTTTAGACCGGGCACATATATCTTGGATTCCTTAATCAAAATCTTCGTGGTATAAGCTAGATTGATGGCGGCATTCATGAGAATCCGGAAAGTCTAAACCTTGTCTGTGGTATTCTGTGTAGGATTCAGAGATTGAATGACTGTGACGATCTTCAAACTCGCGATTGTTGGGCGTGATAACAAACGCAAAAGAATCAAGGGATTCTATTCCAACATGATCGAGAACCGACAGATGATTAGCCGTGCCGTGACAGAGCATTTGGACCTTTTTTACTGAGAGGATAGGATGTATCCATTGACAATGGTGATGCCCTATATACAGCTTGCCATGGAAAGGAATAAGAAGGCTTGAAGGAAGGCAGTAGGAAAGCAGAGATCCAACAGGGACAAGCATCTCCACACACTTATCTGAAATTCCCACCATTGAATTATACGAGTAACTCTATCTTTATTTTCTGCTTTATTTATTATTCAAAAACTCCATAACACTTACTATCCGCCTAACTGAGATCTACAAGATGACCATAGCTTGCTTCATACCAACAATCTCTGTGGGATCGACCCTTACTCACGTACGGTATTACTTGGACGACCCAGTGCACTTGCTGGTTAGTTGTGGGGAGTTGTGACTAAGTGTGATTCACGTTTGAGAGCACTACCAAGTTTTTGGCGCCATTGTTGATGATCACAATTTCGTGCACCATCAGGTCACAAGCCGACCGCGAGCGAGAAGGGACCTCGAGTTGCTCATTGGAGGCTCAAGATAGATCTCCTTCAGGCTAGGGATGTGAGTATTTTGTGAAATCTAAATAGTTAGTAACTAGTGTTAGCTTCGAAACACTGTATATCTAATGATGACATTCCAAAACTATTTCTTTGCACAGTTCACTTGGACGTCATATAGCTTTCAGGACGTAGCGCAGGTGGTGCACCCAGAGATACTTGAGCCTTGGCATACGGCATTGTGGAGGAGCGTGACAGCATTGATATATTTTGTTGTCATAGACTGACATCAGGTAGATCGGGTTCTACCACAGTTTGGTGGAGTACAGCCTCTACCACGGACCTCAGGCAATTATGTCCGGCTCCACATCGTCGTCCTCATCATCATCCCGCAATACATCGTCCATAACAACTTGTGCTCTACCCTGTAATAAAACTGGTGCCGCATCACTAATGCCTACTTCTCCGTCACCACTGCGGTTTAGATTAGCTGCGAAGGACGGGGAGGCAACCAACATTGCTTCAGGCAGAATCACTGACATGGATGAGGAGGCACCATGGTGCACGAAATTGTGATCAATACTTTCCACAACTCGAACAATCCCCGGCAATGGCTCCAAAGACTTGGTGCTCAATACCATGGCATAAACACAACTTCGCACAACTAACCAGCAAGTGCACTGGGTCGTCCAAGTAATACCTTACGTGAGTAAGGGTCGATCCCACGGAGATTGTTGGTATGAAGCAAGCCATGGTCACCTTGTAAATCTCAGTCAGGCAGACTCAAATGGGTATAGATGATGAATAAAACATAAAGATAAAGATAGAGATACTTATGTATATCATTGGTGAGAGCTTCAGATAAGCGTATGAAGATGCTTTCCCTTCCGTCTCTCTGCTTTCCTACTGTCTTCATCCAATCCTTCTTACTCCTTTCCATGGCAAGCTTATGCAAGGGTTTCACCGTTGTCAGTGGCTACCTCCCATCCTCTCAGTGAAAATGTTCCTATGCTCTGTCACAGCATATGGCTAATCAGCTGTCGGTTCTCGGTCAGGCCGGAATAGAATCCAGTGATTCTTTTGCGTCTATCACTAACGCCCCGCCTGCTAGGAGTTTGAAGCACGTCACAGTCATTCAATCATTGAATCCTACTCAGAATACCACAGACAAGGTTAGACCTTCCGGATTCTCTTGAATGCCGCCATCAGTTCTCGCCTATACCACGAAGACTCTGATCTCACGGAATGGCTGGCTCGTTTGTCAGGTGAGCACTCGGTTGTCAGGCGATCAACCATGCATCGTGTATCAGGAATCCAAGAGATAAATACTAGAGCCTCGTATGCTTGTAGAACAAGAGTGGTTGTCAGTCACTTTGTTCATGAGTGAGAATGATGATGAGTGTCACGGATCATCACATTCATCAAGTTGAAGAACAAGTGATATCTTGGACAAAGAACAAGCGGAATTGAATAGAAGAACAACAGTAATTGCATTAATACTCGAGGTACAGCAGAGCTCCACACCTTAATCTATGGTGTGTAGAAACTCCACCGTTGAAAATACATAAGAACAAGGTCTAGGCATGGCCGAATGGCCAGCCTCCCAAATGATCTAAGATAGCATGAAACTCAAAGATAGCTACCAAGATTCTTCAAATACAATAGTAAAAGGTCCTACTTATAGAAAACTAGTAGCCTAAGGTGTACAAAGATGAGTAAATGACATAAAAATCCACTTCCGGGCCCACTTGGTGTGTGCTTGGGCTGAGCAATGAAGCATTTTCGTGTAGAGACTCTTCTTGGAGTTAAACGCCAGCTTTTATGCCAGTTTGGGCGTTTAACTCCCATTTTGGTGCCAGTTCCGGCGTTTAACGCTGGAATTCCTGAGGGTGACTTTGAACGCCGGTTTGGGCCATCAAATCTTGGGCAAAGTATGGACTATCATATATTGCTGGAAAGCCCAGGATGTCTAATTTCCAACGCCGTTGAGAGCGCGCCAATTGGGCTTCTGTAGCTCCAGAAAATCCACTTCGAGTGCAGGGAGGTCAGAATCCAACAGCATCTGCAGTCCTTTTCAGTCTCTGAATCAGATTTTTGCTCAGATCCCTCAATTTCAGCCAGAAAATACCTGAAATCACAGAAAAACACACAAACTCATAGTAAAGTCCAGAAAAGTGAATTTTAACTAAAAACTAATAAAAATATACTAAAAACTAACTAGATTATACTAAAAACATACTAAAAACAATGCCAAAAAGCGTACAAATTATCCGCTCATCACAACACCAAACTTAAATTGTTGCTTGTCCCCAAGCAACTGAAGATCAAATAGGATAAAAAGAAGAGAATATGCAATGAACTCCAAAAACATCTATGAAGATCAGTATTAATTAGATGAGCGGGGCTTTTAGCTTTTTGCCTCTGAACAGTTTTGGCATCTCACTCTATCCTTTGGAACTCAGAATGATTGGCTTCTTTAGGAACTCAGAATCCAGATAGTGTTATTGATTCTCCTAGTTAAGTATGATGATTCTTGAATCACAGCTACTTATTGAGTCTTGGCTGTGGCCCAAAGCACTCTGTCTTCCAGTATTACCACCGGATACATACATGCCACAGACACATAATTGGGTGAACCTTTTCAGATTGTGACTCAGCTTTGCTAAAGTCCCCAATTAGAGGTGTCCAGGGTTCTTAAGCACACTCTTATTGCCTTGGATCACAACTTTATTTCTTTCTTTTTCTTTCTTTTTCTCTTTCTTTTTCGTTTTTTTTTTCGCTTGCCCCTTTCTTTTTTTTTGTATTCACTGCTTTTTCTTGATTCAAGAATCATTTTTATGATTTTTCAGATCCTCAGTAACATGTCTCCTTTTTCATCATTCTTTCAAGAGCCAACATTCATGAACCACAAATTCAAAAGACATATACACTGTTCAAGCATACATTCAGAGAACAAAAGTGTTGCCACCACATCAAAATAATTAAACTGTTGTAAAATTCAAAATTCATGCAATTCTTATCTTTTTCAATTAAGAACATTGTTAATTTAAGAAAGGTGATGGATTCATAGGACATTCATAACTTTAAGGCATAGACACTAAGATACTAATGATCATAAGACACAAACATGGACAAACATAAAGCACTAAAATTCGAAAAACAGAAAATTAAAGAACAAGGAGATTAAAGAACGGGTCCACCTTAGTGATGGCGGCTTGTTCTTCCTCTTGAAGGTCTTATGGAGTGCTTGAGCTCCTCAATGTCTCTTCCTTGTCTTTGTTGCTCCTCTCTCATGATTCTTTGATCTTCTCTGATTTCATGGAGGAGAATGGAGTGTTCTTGGTGCTCCACCCTTAGTTGTCCCATGTTGGAACTCAACTCTCCTAGGGAGGTGTTTAGTTGCTCCCAATAGTCTTGTGGAGGAAAGTGCATCCCTTGAGGTATCTCAGGGATCTCATGATGAGAGGGGTCTCTTGTTTGCTCCATCCTTTTCTTAGTGATGGGCTTGTCCTCATCAATAAGGACGTCTCCCTCTATGTCAACTCCAACTGAATAACAGAGGTGACAAATGAGATGAGGAAAGGCTAACCTTGCTAAGGTAGAGGACTTATCCGCCACCTTATAGAGTTCTTGGGCTATAACCTCATGAACTTCCACTTCTTCTCCAATCATGGTGCTATGGATCATGATGGCCCGGTCTAGAGTAACTTCGGACCGGTTGCTAGTGGGAATGATTGAGCGTTGGATAAACTCCAACCATCCTCTAGCCACGGGTTTGAGGTCATGCCTTCTCAATTGAATCGGCTTCCCTCTTGAATCTCTCTTCCATTGTGCACCCTCTTCACATATGACTGTGAGGACTTGGTCCAACCTTTGATCAAAGTTGACCCTTCTAGTGTAAGGATGTTCATCCCCTTGCATCATGGGCAAATTGAACGCTAACCTTACATTTTCCGGACTAAAATCCAAGTATTTCCCCCGAACCATAGTAAGATAATTCTTTGGATCCGGGTTCACACTTTGATCATGGTTCTTGGTGATCCATGCATTGGCATAGAACTCTTGAACCATTAAGATTCCGACTTGTTGAATGGGGTTGGTAAGGACTTCCCAACCTCTTCTTCGGATCTCATGTCGGATCTCCGGATATTCACCCTTTTTGAGTGAAAAAGGGACCTCGGGGATCACCTTCTTCAAGGCCACAACTTCATAGAAGTGGTCTTGATGCACCCTTGAGATGAATCTATCCATCTCCCATGACTCGGAGGTGGAAGCTTTTGCCTTCCCTTTCCTCTTTCTAGAGGTTTCTCCGGCCTTAGATGCCATAAATGGTTATGGAAAAACAAAAAAGCAACGCTTTTACCACACCAAACTTAAAAGGTTTGCTCGTCCTCGAGCAAAAGAAGAAAGAAGAGAGTAGAAGAAGAAGAATTGAGGAAGAAGGGAGTGGCTTGGTGTTCGGCCAAAGAGGGAGAGAAGTGGTGTTTAGGTTGTGTGAAAATGAAGGGGTGAAGAAGGGTTTATATAGGAGAGGGGGGATTCATGGTTCGGTCATGTATGGGTGGGTTTGGGAGGGAAAGTGGTTTGAATTTGAAGGGTGAGGTAGGTGGGGTTTTATGAAGGATGGATGTGAGTGGTGAAGAGAAAGATGGGATTTGATAGGTGAAGGGTTTTTGGGGAAGAGGTATTGAGGTGATTAGTGAATGGGTGAAGAAGAAGAGAGAGAGTGGTGGGTTGGTGGGGATCCTGTGGGGTCCACAGATCCTGTGGTGTCAAGGAAAAGTCATCCCTGCACCAAATGGCATTCAAAATCACGTTTTGAGCCATTTCTGGCGTTAAACGCCGGGCTGATGCCCATTCCTGGCGTTTAACGCCAGGTTCTTGCCCTTTTCTGGCGTTTAACGCCAGTCTGGTGCCCCTTTCTGGCGTTAAACGCCCAGAATGGTGCCAGACTGGGCGTTAAACGCCCAACTGCTAGCCTCACTGGCGTTTAAACGCCAGTGGGTTTTTCCTCCAGGGTGTGCTGTTTTTCTTTCTGTTTTTCATTCTGTTTTTGCTTTTTCAGTTGATTTTGTGTCTTCTTATGATCATCAACCTACAAAATAACAAAAAATAACAAAAGAAAATAGATAAAACATAACATTGGGTTGCCTCCCAACAAGCGCTTCTTTAATGTCAGTAGCTTGACAGAGGGCTCTCATGGAGCCTCACAGATACTCAGAGCAATGTCGGAACCTCCCAACACCAAACTTAGAGTTTGAATGTGGGGGTTCAACACCAAACTTAGAGTTTGGTTGTGGCCTCCCAACACCAAACTTAGAGTTTGACTGTGGGGGCTCTGTTTGACTCTGATTTGAGAGAAGCTCTTCATGCTTCTTCTCCATGGTGACAGAGGGATATCCTTGAGCCTTAAACACAAAGGATTCTTCATTCACTTGAATGATCAGTTCACCTCTATCAACATCAATCACAGCCTTTGCTGTGGCTAGGAAGGGTCTGCCAAGGATGATGGATTCATCCATGCACTTCCCAGTCTCTAGGACTATGAAATCAATAGGGATGTAATGGTCTTCAATCTTCACCAATACATCCTCTACAAGTCCATGAGCTTGTTTTCTTGAGTTGTCTGCCATCTCTAGTGAGATTCTTGTAGCTTGTACCTCAAAGATCCCTAGCTTCTCCATTACAGAGAGAGGCATGAGGTTTACACTTGACCCTAAGTCACACAGAGCCTTCTTGAAGGTCATGGTGCCTATGGTACAAGGTACTGAAAACTTCCCAGGATCTTGTCTCTTTTGAGGTAATTTCTGCCTAAACAAGTCATCCAGTTCTTTGGTGAGCAAAGGAGGTTCATCCTCCCAAGTCTCATTTCCAAATAACTTGTCATTTAGCTTCATGATTGCTCCAAGGTAGTTAGCAACTTGCTCTTCAGTGACATACTCATCCTCTTCAGAGGAGGAATACTCATCAGAGCTCATGAAAGGCAGAAGTAAGTCCAATGGAATCTCTATGGTCTCATTTTGAGCCTCGGATTCCCATGGTTCCTCATTAGGGAACTCATTGGAGGTCAGTGCACGCCCATTGAGGCCTTCCTCAGTGGCGTCCACTTCCTCTCTTTCCTCTCCAGGTTCGGCCATGGTTATGGCTTTGCACTCTCCTTTTGGATTTTCTTCTGTATTACTTGGGAGAGTACTAGGAGGGAGTTCAGTAACTTTCTTGCTCAGCTGTCCCACTTGTGCCCCCAAATTCCTAATGGAGGACCTTATTTCAGTCATGAAACTTTGAGTGGTTTTGATTAGATCAGAGACCATGGTTGCTAAGTCAGAGGGGTTCTGCTTAGAATTCTCTGTCTGTTGCTGAGAAGATGATGGAAAAGGCTTGCCATTGCTAAACCTGTTTCTTCCACCATTGTTGTTGTTGAAACCTTGTTGAGGTTTCTCTTGATTCTTCCATGAGAAATTTGGGTGATTTCTCCATGAAGAATTATAGGTGTTTCCATAGGGTTCTCCTAGGTAATTCACCTTTTCCATTGAAGGGTTCTCAGGATCATAGGCTTCTTCTTCAGATGAAGCATCCTTAGTACTGCTTGGTGCATTTTGCATTCCAGACAGACTTTGAGAAATCAAATTGACTTGTTGAGTCAATATCTTGTTCTGAGCCAAAATGGCATTCAGAGCGTCAATCTCAAGAACTCCTTTCTTCTGATTTGTCCCATTGTTCACAGGATTCCTTTCAGAAGTGTACATGAATTGGTTATTTGCAACCATTTCAATGAGTTCTTGAGCCTCTGTAGGCGTCTTCTTCAGATGAAGAGATCCTCCAGCAGAGCTATCCAAAGACATCTTGGATAGTTCAGAGAGACCATCATAGAAAATACCTATGATGCTCCATTCAGAAAGCATGTCAGAAGGACATTTTCTGATCAATTGTTTGTATCTTTCCCAAGCTTCATAGAGGGGTTCTCCATCCTTCTATCTGAAGGTTTGGACTTCCACTCTAAGCTTACTCAATTTTTGAGGTGGAAAGAACTTTGCCAAGAAGGCATTGACTAGCTTTTCCCAAGAGTCCAGGCTTTCTTTAGGTTGAGAGTCCAACCATATTCTAGCTCTGTCTCTTACAGCAAAAGGGAATAGCATAAGTCTGTAGACCTCAGGGTCTACCCCATTAGTCTTGTCAGTGTCACAGATTTGCAAGAATTCAGCTAAGAACTGATGAGGATCTTCCAATGGAAGTCCATGGAACTTGCAATTCTGTTGCATTAGAGAAACTAATTGAGGCTTAAGCTCAAAGTTGTTTGCTCCAATGGCAGGGATAGAGATGCTTCTCCCATAGAAGTCGGGAGTAGGTGTAGTAAAGTCACCCAGCACCTTCCTTGCATTGTTGGCATTGTTGTTGTTTTCGGCTGCCATGGGTTCTTCTTCTTTGAAGAATTCGGTCAGGTCCTCTACAGAGAGTTGTGCCTTAGCTTCTCTTAGCTTTCGCTTCAAGGTCCTTTCAGGTTCAGGGTCAGCTTCAACAAGAATTCCTTTGTCTTTGTTCCTGCTCATATGAAAGAGAAGAGAACAAGAAAATATGGAATCCTCTATGTCACAGTATAGAGATTCCTTGAGGTGTCAGAGGAACAGAAAAATAGAAAGAAGAGGTAGAAGAATTCGAACTTAATTAGATAGAGTTCGAATTGTGCATTGAGAAGGAGTGATACTTCATAAATAGAAGGATGTGGGAAGAGAGGAAGAAATTTTCGAAAATCAAGTGAAATATTTTGAAAACATTTTTTAAAAAAAATTAATTTCCGAAAATTAAGAGTGAGAAAGAGATCAAGTAATTTTTGAAAAAGATTTTTGAAATTAGAAATAAAAAAGATATGATTTGAAAACTATTTTGAAAAAGATGTGATTAAAAAGTTATGATTGAAAAGTTATGAGTTTAAAAAGATATGATTGAAAAGATATGATTTTGAAAACAATTTAAAAAGATTTGATTTTAAAAATTAATGACTTGCCTAACAAGAAAAGATATGATTCAAACATTAAACCTTTCTCAACAGAAAAGGCAACATACTTAAAATGTTCAATCAAATCATTAATTGTTAGTAAGTATCTTTTAAAAAAGGAAAGAAATTGATTTTGAAAACATTTGATTGAAAAGATATGATTTGAAAAAGATTTGATTTTGAAAAACTTTGAAAACTTTAAAAAAAATTGATTTTGAAAACAAAATCCTCCCCCTTGTGCCATCTTGGCGTTAAACGCCCAGAATGGTATTCATTCTGGCGTTTAACGCCCAAAATGCTACCTTTTTGGGCGTTAAACGCCCAACCAGGTACCCTGGCTGGCGTTTAAACGCCAGTCTGTCCTTCTTCACTGGGCGTTCTGAATGCCCAGCTTTTTCTGTGTAATTCCTCTGCTGCATGTTCTGAATCTTCAGTCCCCTGTACTATTGACTTAAAAATAGAACCAAGATCAAATAAACAAGGCATGCAAGACACCAAACTTAAGATTAGACACTAGACTCAAACAAGAAACATAAAAATATTTTTGGTTTTTATGATTTTTATAAATTTTTTTTGTGCTTTTTCGAAAATTATATGAAAAATAGAAAATAAAGGTTTCAGAATTCTCAATTTGGATTCCAGGAATCATTGCAATGTTAGTCTAAGACTCCAGTCCAGGAATTAGACATGGCTTCACAGCCAGCCAAGCTTTCAAAGAAAGCTTCGGTCCAAAACACTAGACATGGCCAATGGCCAGCCAAGCCTTAGCAGATCATTGCTCCAATAGCAAGATTGATGGAAATCAACAAGCTATTGTGATGATCAGTTGAAACCTCGGTCCAATAAGATTAGACATGGCTTCTCAGCCAGCCAGATTTCAGCAGATCATCATGAAACTCTAGAATTCATTCTTAAGAACTCTGAAGAAAAATACCTAATCTAAGCAACAAGATGAACCGTCAGTTGTCCATACACAAGAACAATCCCCGGCAACGGCGCCAAAAACTTGGTGCACGAAATTGTGATCAATACTTTCCACAACTCGAACAATCCCTGGCAATGGCTCCAAAGACTTGGTGCTCAATACCATGGCATAAACACAACTTCGCACAACTAACCAGCAAGTGCACTGGGTCGTCCAAGTAATACCTTACGTGAGTAAGGGTCGATCCCACGGAGATTGTTGGTATGAAGCAAGCTATGGTCACCTTGTAAATCTCAGTCAGGCAGACTCAAATGGGTATAGATGATGAATAAAACATAAAGATAAAGATAGAGATACTTATGTATATCATTGGTGAGAGCTTCAGATAAGCGTATGAAGATGCTTTCCCTTCCGTCTCTCTGCTTTCCTACTGTCTTCATCCAATCCTTCTTACTCCTCTCCATGGCAAGCTTATGCAAGGGTTTCACCGTTGTCAGTGGCTACCTCCCATCCTCTCAGTGAAAATGTTCCTATGCTCTGTCACAGCATATGGCTAATCAGCTGTCGGTTCTCGGTCAGGCCGGAATAGAATCCAGTGATTCTTTTGCGTCTATCACTAACGCCCCGCCTGCTAGGAGTTTGAAGCACGTCACAGTCATTCAATCATTGAATCCTACTCAGAATACCACAGACAAGGTTAGACCTTCCGGATTCTCTTGAATGCCGCCATCAGTTCTCGCCTATACCACGAAGACTCTGATCTCACGGAATGGCTGGCTCGTTTGTCAGGCGAGCACTCGGTTGTCAGGCGATCAACCATGCATCGTGTATCAGGAATCCAAGAGATAAACACTAGAGCCTCGTATGCTTGTAGAACAAGAGTGGTTGTCAGTCACTTTGTTCATGAGTGAGAATGATGAGGAGTGTCACGGATCATCACATTCATCAAGTTGAAGAACAAGTGATATCTTGGACAAAGAACAAGCGGAATTGAATAGAAGAACAATAGTAATTGCATTAATACTCGAGGTACAGCAGAGCTCCACACCTTAATCTATGGTGTGTAGAAACTCCACCGTTGAAAATACATAAGAACAAGGTCTAGGCATGGCCGAATGGCCAGCCTCCCAAATGATCTAAGATAGCATGAAACTCAAAGATAGCTACCAAGATTCTTCAAATACAATAGTAAAAGGTCCTACTTATAGAAAACTAGTAGCCTAAGGTGTACAAAGATGAGTAAATGACATAAAAATCCACTTCCGGGCCCACTTGGTGTGTGCTTGGGCTGAGCAATGAAGCATTTTCGTGTAGAGACTCTTCTTGGAGTTAAACGCCAGCTTTTATGCCAGTTTGGGCGTTTAACTCCCATTTTGGTGCCAGTTCCGGCGTTTAACGCTGGAATTCCTGAGGGTGACTTTGAACGCCGGTTTGGGCCATCAAATCTTGGGCAAAGTATGGACTATCATATATTGCTGGAAAGCCCAGGATGTCTACTTTCCAACGCCGTTGAGAGCGCGCCAATTGGTCTTCTGTAGCTCCAGAAAATCCACTTCGAGTACAGGGAGGTCAGAATCCAACAGCATCTGCAGTCCTTTTCAGTCTCTGAATCAGATTTTTGCTCAGATCCCTCAATTTCAGCCAGAAAATACCTGAAATCACAGAAAAACACACAAACTCATAGTAAAGTCCAGAAAAGTGAATTTTAACTAAAAACTAATAAAAATATACTAAAAACTAACTAGATCATACTAAAAACATACTAAAAACAATGCCAAAAAGCGTACAAATTATCCGCTCATCACACCACTTGGCCTTGAACAAGAATAGGCTGCCGTTGCAGGAGCTTGGGGATTCCGGTTCGAACCACCTGAGCTGGAGACCACATCTACAAGCTTGGCCAACAACTTAGGGGTTCTCACCTCGGAAAACTGCCGGCGACAATGGAATAGAACTTCCAAATCTTTGTCACTCCCTATTACGAATGAATCATACTTCACATCATCCCGCAAAACTGAAATCGAAATTCTATAGAATAATTTCTCAATCTGTTTCATGCCTTGCAACGCTGATGCCAAGGCATCTTAGGCTAGTTTCACTAGCCTTTTTCTTTTATTTTTAGTTGTTTTATGCATTTTCTTGAGCCTTAAGTAATCATTTGGGCCAAATAGTCATGCTTGTCTTAAATCATTCAAACATGAAGATTTTGATGCAAATTCCATGAGTTTTTAGTTATATTCCTTGAATGCTATGAATGAAAGATTTCTCATGAAATTTTTGCAAGACTTTGATGCAGTTGTTTGGATGATTTTAGGGAAGAAGAGGCTAGGCAAGGAAGCAACAAAATCAATAAAGGAAGCTTGAATATCACAAGTGGCGTTTAACCTCCAGTTTAACCTTAAACTGGAAGTTAAACGCCAGAATTGAAAGCACCAGGGAGCATTCCCACGTTTAAGCTCCAGTTTAAGCTTAAACTGGAGCTTAAACGTGTTCGACTATTTTTTCTCCTCCACGGTTGCTTTCTCATTTCCACGTTTAAGCTTCAGTTGTTCGACCATTCTCCTCCAGGGTTGCGTTTTGCATTTCCACGTTTAAGCTCCAGTTTAAGCTTAAACTGGAGCTTAAACGTGTTTGACCCAATTTTCCTCCAGGGGTTGCTTTCCTCATTTCCACGTTTAAGCTCCAGTTTAAGCTTAAACTGGAGCTTAAACGTGTTCGACATTTCACACTCCAGGATTGCTTTCTTCCATTCCCACGTTTAAGCTTCAGTTTAACCTTAAACTGAAGCTTAAACGTGTTCGACAATTTTACCTCCTGGAAGTGTCTGGCGTTTAAGTTGAAGTTTAAGCTTAAACTTCAACTTAAACGCCACTAATTGAAAATGTTTCTGGGCCAAGAATATTGCAGTTTAAGTTAGCATTTGAGCACAAATATTAACTTAAATATACTCTGGTATGAAACCCAATTGAATATCATGGTTTATGGGATTGGGCCTGAAGAATTGATGAGTCTGGAACTTCAATTTGTTGAGTCATGTGTCATTACTTGATTATCACTAAGTTTGCTCAATGAATGTTACAGAATTGGATCAGCAGCCTCATCAGGATTTTGGATCATAAACCCAAAGCAAAAGGAAATCAGGAAAAGGCCTCAAAGCCCAAGAAACACAACAGAAGCTCAATTTAGAAAGTGTATAAATAGGATAGAATTTAAGTTTGAAAGGACCTTTTAGATAGTTTTGGGAATTCACTTTTCATACTCTTTGTAATTGAATTCAGAGCTATGACTCACTAAACCCCTTTCATTGGGTTAGGGAGCTCTATTGTAATTCAATGAATCAATAATAGTTTTTATCTTCTTCTTCAATCTTTTCTCTTGAATTTTGTTAGAAAGCTTCTCGATCTAATTCCATTGGTTAGTTGTCTTGGGAAAGAAACTATCCATAATTGGAATCCTTCGGAACCTTGGGAAAGGAATGGAGGATTCATGCTAGAGAAGCTTTCTCACAGTGAATTGGATTGGGGTTTGGATGGATATTGTGACATGTAATCCTACCAAATTGTGGTTCATGAAACTGTGTGGTATAATCAGAGATCGAGCGTTATCTCTTCTTATGAACATTTAAACCAAGGGATTGGGAATTTGTTTGTTTTTAGAGAGAATTGGTGAGCCAAGGGATTGGGATCCAATCATATAAGATTGCCAAGCAAAATTCAATGAATGCATTGGTTGAGGAAGGGATAAAGATGTTTTGATTCGGAGATCTCAATATCTCCTGAAACCCAATGAATTCCCCATTTCTGATCTACCACTTTCTCTTTACATTCTGCAAATTTAATTCATGCAATAACCCCGATCCCCTTTTAATTTCAGCAATTTAGTTTCTCGCTCTTTAATTCATGCAATTTAAGATTCCGCAATTTCAATTTATTGACATTTACGTTTCCCGCTAATTTTACATTCCGCAATTCTCATCTAAATCTTGATTCCGCTCAACTAGAACACACTTCTAATTCGAATTGCTCACTCAACCAATCCTTGTGGGATTCGACCTCACTCTATTGTGAGTTTTTACTTGACGATAACCGGTGCACTTGCCGGAAGGAATTTTGCCGATCGTGCAATTTCCTAAAATCGTGGCTATCAAGTTTATGGCGCCGTTGCCGGGGATTGGTTTTCGATTGACAATTCTCCAATTGGAAGTTAACTAGATTGAGCAATTTTTCTTTTCTTTTGTTAATTGTTTTTGTTTCAGTTTATTACTGCTAATTTCTGCAAATTTTAATTTGTTTTCTTTGCTTATTCACTTGTTAGCATACTAACCACTAGCTGTTTGTGATATTGCCTCACTATGGAATTTCCACTATCTTTGGATGAGTATTGTTTGAGACTGAGCACATTGCAAAAAAGAAAGGAGTATCCATCATCTTTTGGTCAATCAAAATTCATGAGAAACTTTCCACCACCACAGAATGATTCATGTTATTATGCTCATGGTGGGTGGGAGTATCAGGAACAGGAAACGGGGTACTTCCCAGAGCCACAAAATGGTCCATGTTTTGGTGAATTTGATCACTACTCAAGTTGTGGCTGGGAAGATCAAAACCAAAGAGATTTCACTTATTCACACCCCATTCATCAAGAGCCATCACCTCTGAATTATCCAACCTCACCTCCTAGTTTTACATATCCAAATTCTTCATCACTTGAGCATTTCTCAGCACAAAATTCCTTCTCAAATTCATACAATTCATTTCACTATCCACAAGACTCATTCCACTACACACAAGAGTCATACCACTACCAACACTCCAACCAAAGACTCTATCAGCCCACACAAAACACAAACTCCCAGCCACCATATCACAGCCAAGATAATCAACCTCATCAACCCAATCCGAACCAATCACTTCATGATCAGTTAACCAGGATGGAAGGAATGCTTGCAACTATGGGCAGAGATGTGGCCGATTTGAAAAGCTTTAAGGAAGAAGTGATATCCAACTTACAAAATCAAGGTGCTGCCATTCAAAAGCTAGAAGCACAAATTGGATATCTATCAAAGCAAATCCTTACCTACAATTCTTCTAGTGATACCATGGCAAACCCAAGGGAGGAATCAGAAGAACAAGAAAGGGAGAAAGTCAATCAAGGGAGATCACACTCCAATGAAACAGAGAGTTGCAAAGAGGAAGGGTTCATTGAACCACAAATTCAGGAAGCTTTTGATGAACAGGATACTCCAACTGTCCAACAACAACCAAGTTCTGAGATCAAGGATGTGAAGGCAGTAGAAACAAGCACCAAAATGAAGATTGTGACCGAGAAACAAAGGACCATATCCATGAAGAAGAGAAGGTCGAAGAACAATCCAACTCCTGAGCCAACAAGCAAGTTCACTCAAGCCAATCACAAGGGAAAGCTTGCTCGAAAGAGGCATTCACAACAAGGGGCACTAACTAGCTCCTTTATCCACTTGAAGTCATTTCTCTTAACAAACTGGAGGAAGAGGAAGAAAGTCAGGAACAGCATGTCAAGCTAATGACAGTAAACGAGCGTTTGTTGGGAGGCAACCCAACCAAAGGTAGTTTTTCTTTTCTAGTTATTTCAATAAAAGAGTTAAGTAGATTTATCTATATTGCAAGGAGCTAAGTTTGGTGTTACACACCAAAACAATTCAAGGGTGAATGTGAGATTCTAAGTTTGGTGTTCCACCAAAAACTTCATTAAAAGCACATTTCTACCTCAGCATGACTAGTCACTAGCTCCAACCAATCAGGGAAACTACTTAAACAATAGTTTAATTTCTAGTTCATAGTTTCTTTTTCTAGTTCATAGTTATTTTCTTAATAAAAGCACATGAGGTTTTCTGCATATGATCCAAATTGCTGCATATGGCAAGGAACTAAGTTTGGTGTTCACACACCAATCTAAGTTCAGAGGCCTACAAACATACATGCATGCTAACCAATTCTCAAAGTGCTTGAGGAACAAGCAACTTCTAATAGCTTTGCAGGAAGACAATCAATCTCATGGAAGGAATATACATCATCATCAAAGAGAACACCAAGGCTAGGAAGGATGATGAACAACAAAGAAGATGCTAAAAGGTTGTATTGTCACTTAATTGCTTGTACTTTGAATTGCTGATATTGGAAGTTTGCATGCACCCCTGCTTTAAGTTTGAGTCATTGCAGTTTTTGTTTGTCTGTTTGTTTAATTCCAAATAAGTGATAGTCTAAGTGTCTGGATAAACTTCACTTGCTTAAATGTATGCTTGCCCTGTTTGTTCTGTTCCAAAAAAAAAATAAAAGAAATGTTTGAACAAAAGTAACTCAATTCCATTTGGTAAGAAATCAAATAAGATTAAGTGGTGGTATGCATGTTTGATTGAATAGTCAGCTCACTAAGAAATAAAGTTAGAATTGTCACTTTTAGTGGAAATTAGGATGCTGTCTATGGATCTTGGTAAATAAATGTCCTTGGCCAAGGGAAAGAAAAAAAAAAGAAAAAAAAGCCAATGAGAAAGGTAACCAAAAAGCAAAAGAATTAAGAAAATAAAGCTAGGCACCAATGGTTTGAACTTCTGAGACATATGCCTGTGGTGTTTATGTACTAGGATCTGCTTGGATGAATAGGTTCTGTGAAGTGTTTCAACACTTGGTAACTTGGGTTAACTAACCCGGGATTATCAACCAAAAGTCCATTATCAAGAGCAACCTAGCTACAAAACATTTAGTTACACAAAGAGGTGCTGGGCACCAATATCTTGTGAAGAAATGTAAACTAAAGTGCCTGTGGTGGATATGTGTGAGCACTGATAAGGAAAGAAAAATGTCAAAAGCTTGTGCAACACATGACACTGAGCAACAAGGAGCAAATAAGCTCAAAAAGAAAAACAAAGAAAAGAAACTTGCCAAGGATATGTGAATAACAAGAGGCCATAGCAGTGTTTTAGTGGAAACATAAAAAGTGACATTCTTACCTAAGAAACAATAAAGTGATGCTGCAACAACTTTCTGCATGAACACCCCATTAATTAATGTCAATTACTTACTGATATGGCTAATGAATTTACTTTCTGTTTCATTCTTTCTTCTCAATAATTCAGAACTTGCTTGGGGACAAGCAAGGATTAAGTTTGGTGTTGTGATGCCAAGGCATCTTAGGCTAGTTTCACTAGCCTTTTTCTTTTATTTTTAGTTGTTTTATGCATTTTCTTGAGCCTTAAGTAATCATTTGGGCCAAATAGTCATGCTTGTCTTAAATCATTCAAACATGAAGATTTTGATGCAAATTCCATGAGTTTTTAGTTATATTCCTTGAATGCTATGAATGAAAGATTTCTCATGAAATTTTTGCAAGACTTTGATGCAGTTGTTTGGATGATTTCAGGGAAGAAGAGGCTAGGCAAGGAAGCAACAAAATCAATAAAGGAAGCTTGAATATCACAAGTGGCGTTTAACCTCCAGTTTAACCTTAAACTGGAAGTTAAACGCCAGAATTGAAAGCACCAGGGAGCATTCCCACGTTTAAGCTCCAGTTTAAGCTTAAACTGGAGCTTAAACGTGTTCGACTATTTTTTCTCCTCCAGGGTTGCTTTCTCATTTCCACTTTTAAGCTTCAGTTTAAGCTTAAACTGAAGCTTAAACGTGTTCGACCATTCTCCTCCAGGGTTGCGTTTTGCATTTCCACGTTTAAGCTCCAGTTTAAGCTTAAACTGGAGCTTAAACGTGTTCGACCCAATTTTCCTCCAGGGGTTGCTTTCCTCATTTCCACGTTTAAGCTCCAGTTTAAGCTTAAACTGGAGCTTAAACGTGTTCGACATTTCACACTCCAGGATTGCTTTCTTCCATTCCCACGTTTAAGCTTCAGTTTAACCTTAAACTGAAGCTTAAACGTGTTCGACAATTTTACCTCCTGGAAGTGTCTGGCGTTTAAGTTGAAGTTTAAGCTTAAACTTCAACTTAAACGCCACTAATTGAAAAGGTTTCTAGGCCAAGAATATTGCAGTTTAAGTTAGCATTTGAGCACAAATATTAACTTAAATATACTCTGGTATGAAACCCAATTGAATATCATAGTTTATGGGATTGGGCCTGAAGAATTGATAAGTCTAGAACTTCAATTTGTTGAGTCATGTGTCATTACTTGATTATCACTAAGTTTGCTCAATGAATGTTACAGAATTGGATCAGTAGCCTCATCAGGATTTTGGATCATAAACCCAAAGCAAAAGGAAATCAGGAAAAGGCCTCAAAGCCTAAGAAACACAACAGAAGCTCAATTTAGAAAGTGTATAAATAGGATAGAATTTAAGTTTGAAAGGACCTTTTAGATAGTTTTGGGAATTCAATTTTCATACTCTTTGTAATTGAATTCAGAGCTATGACTCACTAAACCCCTTTCATTGGGTTAGGGAGCTCTATTGTAATTCAATGAATCAATAATAGTTTTTATCTTCTTCTTCAATCTTTTCTCTTGAATTTTGTTAGAAAGCTTCTCGATCTAATTCCATTGGTTAGTTGTCTTGGGAAAGAAACTATCCATAATTGGAATCCTTCGGAACCTTGGGAAAGGAATGGAGGATTCATGCTAGAGAAGCTTTCTCACAGTGAATTGGATTGGGGTTTGGATGGATATTGTGACATGTAATCCTACCAAATTGTGGTTCATGAAACTGTGTGGTATAATCAGAGATCGAGCGTTATCTCTTCTTATGAACATTTAAACCAAGGGATTGGGAATTTGTTTGTTTTTAGAGAGAATTGGTGAGCCAAGGGATTGGGATCCAATCATATAAGATTGCCAAGCAAAATTCAATGAATGCATTGGTTGAGGAAGGGATAAAGATGTTTTGATTCGGAGATCTCAATATCTCCTGAAACCCAATGAATTCCCCATTTCTGATCTACCACTTTCTCTTTACATTCTGCAAATTTAATTCATGCAATAACCCCGATCCCCTTTTAATTTCAGCAATTTAGTTTCTCGCTCTTTAATTCATGCAATTTAAGATTCCGCAATTTCAATTTCTTGCCATTTACGTTTCCCGCTAATTTTACATTCCGCAATTCTCATCTAAATCTTGATTCCGCTCAACTAGAACACACTTCTAATTCGAATTGCTCACTCAACCAATCCTTGTGGGATTCGACCTCACTCTATTGTGAGTTTTTACTTGACGATAACCGGTGCACTTGCCGGAAGGAATTTTGCCGATCGTGCAATTTCCTAAAATCGTGGCTATCAAGTTTATGGCGCCGTTGCCGGGGACTGGTTTTCGATTGACAATTCTCAAATTGGAAGTTAACTAGATTGAGCATTTTTCTTGTTTTGTTAATTCAGTTCAAGTTACTTGTTGAATTTTAATTTCTGCACTCTGTTACTTGCTTTCTTTCTTTATGCCTTTAAATTCAAGCAACTAACTCACTGACTCACTAACTATTTGAATTAATTCCTCAACTGCTCTAACCATACTCTTCCATTAACCAAGAGTATTTCACTTGTTTGTTGCCTGTGCTGTGTTCTTGTATGACAGGTAGGAGAAGAGGGACATCAACTCCTCCATACACTGAGCCAGAGAGGACCCTTCACAGACTTAGAAGGGAAGCAAGAGGGAAGAGAGTACTGGGAGAAGAAGAATCTGAAGGAGAATCTGAGGACAATTTTGAGGAAGCTCTAGATCTCAACATGGATAGAGAAGTTCACAACCATGAGAGGGCTGATGGAAACAATGCCATTCTCGAGAGGAGGGTTCTTGGTTCATACATAAACCCAACCTCTGGGAATTGTGGTAGCAGCATTCCGAAACCACCCATTCAGGCCAACAATTTTGAACTCAAACCACAGCTAATATCACTGGTGGAGGATCATTGTTCATTTGGTGGAAGTGCTAATGAAGATCCAAACCAACATCTCACAAAATTCTTGAGAATTTGCGACACTGTGAAGTCCAATGGAGTCCAGGAAGATGCCTATAAACTGCTCTTGTTCCCATTCTCACTTAGGGACAAGGCAGCTAAGTGGCTGGAATCATTCCCAAGGGGGAGCCTAACAACCTGGGATGAGGTGGAAAGCAAGTTTCTGGCACGTTTCTACCCCCCACAAAAGGTCAATAGGCTTCGATCTGAGGTTCAGACTTTTAGACAACAAGATGGTGAAACTCTCTACGAGGCATGGGAGAGGTTCAAGGAGTTGACAAGGAAATGCCCACCAGACATGTTCCATGACTGGGTGCAATTACATATTTTCTATGATGGACTTTCTTATGAATCAAGGAAGGCTGTAGACCATTCATCAGGAGGTTCATTGAACAGGAAAAAGACTGTGGAAGAAGCCATTGAAGTGATTGAGACAGTGGCTGAGAATGAGTACTACTATGCTTCAGAGAGACACAACACTAAGGGAGTCATGGAGCTGAACCATGTTGATACAATTCTAGCCCAAAACAAGGTGTTTGCCAAGCAACTAGCAGAGCTCACCAGGAAATTAGAAACAAATCAAGTGGCTGCAATACACACACAAGATCAAGAGGAGGTAAGCACTGAAGGAGGTGATTGGGAAGAGGCCAACTATGTGGGAAATCAACAAAGGCAACCATATGATCCACATTCCAACACTTACAACCCAGGCTGGAAAAACCACCCAAACTTTGGGTGGGGAAACCAGCAAACCCAACCACAAAACCACAAACCTTACAACCCCAACCAACATAACAATTCCACATACCAAAATTCCAACCAAAGATCATACCAAGCCACACAAAACACTTACTCCCAACCACCATATCATGGCCAAAATAATCAACCTGCCCAACCTAATCCGAACCAACAATTTCAAGATCAATTAAACAGGATAGAAAGAATGCTTGCAACCATGGGTCAAGACATAACCGAATTGAAAGCCTTTAAGGAAGAAGTAAATTCTAACTTGCAAAACCAAGGAGCTGCCATCCAGAAGCTAGAAAATCAAATTGGGTATTTGTCTAAGCACACCCCTGGGCCAAGCGTTTCTCATGCTGCCAAGGCTATTGCAAGGGAAGAATGTAAGGCCATAACCCTCAGAAGTGGAAAGAAGCTAAAGGAGATCTCAAGGAAAACCACAGAGGATGAAGCAAAGGAAAATGTGAGAGACAAGGAACAGGGACAATCTTTTACACCGTCTGCAACAAAAGAAAAAGAAAAAGAGGTCCTAAAGCCTTATACACCCAAAGCACCATATCCTCAACGTTTGATGAAAAGTGAAAAGGATTGCCAATTCTCCAGATTTTTGGAGATTTTCAAGAAACTTCAAATCAACATTCCGTTTGCTGAGGCAATAGAGCAAATGCCACTCTATGCAAAATTCTTAAAGGAATTAATGACCAAGAAGAGAAGCTGGAGAAATGAGGAAACTGTGTTGTTGACTGAAGAATGCAGTGCCATCATTCAACACAAATTGCCTCAGAAATTGAAGGATCCAGGCAGTTTCCAAATCCCCTGCATCATAGGAGAAGTCATGGTGGAGAAGGCCTTGTGTGACTTAGGGGCCAGTATCAATTTGATGTCTCTAACAATGATGAGAAGAATGAAGATTGAGGAAGCCAAACCAACAAGAATGGCCCTCCAATTGGCAGATCAAACTTTTAAATTCCCTCATGGGATAGTTGAGGATTTGTTGGTGAAAGTGGGAGATTTTATATTTCCTGCCGATTTTGTGGTGTTAGATATGGAGGAAGAAGCCAAAGCTTCAATAATCCTGGGAAGACCCTTCCTGGCTACTGCTGGAGCCATCATAGATGTCCAAAAGGGTGAACTCACTCTTAGATTACATGATGAGCAATTGGTGTTTAACGTATTCAAGGCAATGAGCTATCCATCAGAATCACTAAAGGAATGCATGAGGGTGGATGTAGTGGACATTGCAGTACAAGAAACCTTTGAGGAAACAACAAAGGAAGTGACAGAGGAGGAGTTCACCAAGGATATTGAAGTTAGTGACATCAAGGCTGCTGAAACAACTATGCCAAGCATGCCAAAGAGAGTGAAAGAAGAGAAGGAAGCACCAAAACCGGAGCTCAAAGCATTGCCCCCTAATCTTAAGTATGCATACTTGAGTAGTGATGAGAGCCATCCTGTTATCATTAGCTCTGCCCTGAGCCAAGAACAGGAAGAAGAATTGATCAAGGTGCTACAAACTCATCAAGATGCCATTGGATGGACCCTAGCTGATTTGAAGGGGATAAGTTCATCCATATGCATGCATAAGATCTTGTTAGAAGAGGATGCTAGACCCTCCATTCAAGCTCAGAGAAGATTAAATCCCGTCATGAAAGAAGTGGTACAAAAGGAGGTCATGAAGTTATGGCAGGCAGGGGTAATCTACCCCATTTCTGATAGCCCATGGGTTAGTCCCATCCATGTAGTTCCTAAGAAAGGTGGCATAACTGTGGTGCCAAATGAGAGGAACGAACTCATACCCACAAGAACTGTCACTGGGTGGAGGATGTGCATAGACTACAGGAAGCTCAATGAAGCCACCAGAAAAGATCATTTCCCACTCCCATTTATGGATCAGATGCTTGAAAGGCTTGCAGGACATGCTTACTATTGCTTTCTGGATGGATACTCAGGCTATAATCAGATAGTAGTTGATCCAAGAGATCAAGAGAAAACATCATTTGTTTGTCCATATGGAGTTTTTGCTTATAGGCGCATGCCCTTTGGATTGTGCAATGCACCTGCCACTTTCCAAAGGTGCATACTGTCCATCTTCTCGGACATGATTGAAAAATTCATTGAAGTCTTCATGGATGATTTTTCTATGTTTGGAGATTCTTTTCCTAGCTGCCTACACCACCTTGCCTTGGTGCTTAAGAGATGCCAAGAGACCAACCTAGTATTAAACTGGGAAAAGTGTCATTTCATGGTCACAGAAGGAATAGTTCTTGGCCACAAGGTCTCTAATAGAGGCATTGAGGTGGACAGAGCTAAAGTGGAACTCATTGAAAAACTACCTCCACCAAGTAATGTCAAGGCAGTTAGGAGTTTTTTGGGACACGCTGGCTTTTACAGAAGGTTTATTAGAGACTTTTCTAAAATAGCCAAACCTTTGAGTAACTTGCTTGTCTCTGATACACCCTTTGTATTTGATAAAAATTGCATGCTAGCCTATGAACTTTTGAAGCAAAAACTTTCCTCTGCACCTATCATTGCCCCACCTGATTGGAACTTAACTTTTGAACTGATGTGTGATGCATCAGACCTTGCTATTGGGGCAGTGTTAGGACAAAGGAAAGACAATTTGGTACATGTGATTTATTATGCCAGTAAAGTCTTGAATGACAACCAAAGGAATTACACAACCACTGAAAAAGAACTCTTGGTAATAGTCTTTGCATTTGACAAATTTAGATCCTATCTCATTGGATCTAAAGTCATTGTCTTCACTGATCATTCAGCTTTAAAATACTTACTTGCTAAACAAGAATCCAAACCAAGACTTATTAGATGGGTTCTTTTGTTGCAGGAATTTGACATTGAAATCAAAGACAAGAAGGGTGTAGAGAACAAGGTGGCAGACCATTTATCAAGGATACCATGTGAAGAAGGAAGCACACAAAGCACACATATAAATGAGTGCTTTCCTGATGAACAACTCATGGTAATTCACAAAGCACCCTGGTTTGCAGACATAGCAAACTTCAAGGCAACTGGGAGTTTGCCGTTGGAATTTAACAAGCATCAAAGGAAGAAATTGGTAAATGATGCCAAATACTTCATCTGGGCGAACCATACTTGTTCAAAAAATGTTCGGATGGCATACTCAGAAGATGCATATCAGAGGAAGAAGGAAGGGAAGTCTTATGAGACTGCCATGGCTCCACTTATGGAGGACATTTTGCAGGAGAAAGAACAGCAGCTAAGGTGTTGCAGTGTGGTTTTTATTGGCCCACTATCTTCAAAGATGCAAAGGAACTAGTGAAGCACTGCCATGAATGCCAGAAAGCGGGGAACCTGCCAAGAAGAAATGAAATGCCACAACAATTCATCCTGGAACTTGAATTGTTTGATGTATGGGGGATAGATTTCATGGGACCCTTTCCCACCTCATACTCAAATAATTACATTCTTGTGGCAGTAGACTATGTCTCCAAATGGGTTGAAGCAATAGCAACTCCAACCAATGATAATAAGGTAGTCATGAACTTCCTCAGAAAACACATTTTTTGCCGTTTTGGGGTTCCAAGAGCAATCATCAGTGATGGAGGAAGCCATTTCTGCAACAAACCATTAGAGGCATTGCTTCTAAAATATGGAGTCAAACACAAGGTAGCCACACCATACCATCCACAGACAAGTAGGCAAGCCGAAATATCTAATAGGGAACTCAAAAGAATCCTGGAAAAGACTGTGGGAACTTCAAGGAAGGACTGGTCGATTAAGCTAGATGATGCTCTTTGGGCATATAGGACAGCTTTCAAAACACCAATTGGAATGTCTCCTTACCAACTAGTATATGGAAAAGCTTGCCATTTGCCACTGGAGTTGGAGCACAAGGCATTCTGGGCCTTGAAACTTTTGAACTTGGACAGCAAAGCTGCCGGAGAAAGAAGGATGTTGCAAATTCAAGAGTTGGAAGAATTCAGAGCTGAAGCTTATGAGAATGCCAAAATTTACAAAGAAAGAGCAAAGAAGAAGCATGACAGCAACATAACCCCAAGGAAATTTGAAGAGGGACAAAAAGTATTGCTCTACAATTCTAGGCTGAAGCTATTTCCAGGGAAACTAAAATCACGGTGGTCTGGACCATTCCTTGTCACCAAGGTATCCCAATATGGACAAGTAGAAATCATGGAAGAAAAGTCACAACGAACCTTCACTGTGAATGGTCAAAGACTCAAACATTACTTGGGAGATGTGGAGGAGAAGGACAAGGTTAAATATCACCTCAACTGAGGAAGCTGACCGTCAAGCTAGTGACGTTAAAGAAGCGCTTGTTGGGAGGCAACCCAACCTGAGGTAATACTCCTTTGCTGTTTCTTTTATTTGTTTCAATAAAAAGGTGAAGTAGTTTCTGTGCATTGCAAAGAATTAAGTTTGGTGTTTCACACCAAACAATGAATTCATGGATCAATAATTCAAAGGGGAATGTGTGACTCTAAGTTTGGTGTTCCACCATACAGATCAACTGAACACAACCACCTTTGAATTATATGAAAGGAACAACCATTCTAAGTAATCACAGAAATGCTTAAAATCCTTAGCAGCAACTTCATTCCAAGGAGAATTCAAGGATTCAAAGAGCAGAGGAGTAAGTAGGAGACTAAGTTTGGTGTTCACACACCAACTTGAGACTCAGACACTTGCCCATACATAGTTGAGCTAACCATTCAAGCACTTGAGAAGCAAGCAACTTCATCACTCTTTGCAGGAAAGGAAACAAGGATCTTAGAAAGAACATGAAGCAACAACTAGGAGAAGAAGGAGAAATCAAATTGTTTCCTGGCAACAAAGAGAAAACAAGAAATTTCACAAGGTGGTGTTGTTCCTTGACCATTCTTTAAAAGGCAAACAAAAGCATGCTTGTTCTGGTTTTAACTGTAATTGTTGAATCTTTCTGGAATGTGAAATTTCTAGTATGTTTGTCTTTTTACTGCTTTGAATAAAGTGAATGCCTAGATGTTTGGATATAACTTCACCTTCTTAAACAAATGCTTGCCATGCTTGATTCTGTTTCCAAAAATAAAAGAAAAGTTTGAACAAAAGTAACTTGGCTCAATTAGTGACAAATCAAGTAGAATTAATTGTAGACTGGAACTCAGTGAAACTCATTGAAGGTTTCAAAAAAACACTAAAGGGATCCTTATCAGTAAACTTAATTCCAGAACGTATTTTTTTTCTTAATCGACCCTCTATAGTGCACTAATACTAGAAAGCTATCCTCACTAGCCATTGTGTTTTACTCTCATACCCAATTGATGTTGATATCATATTTATATAGGTTGCCCCCATAGTAAATCTAATCAGTCTAATTCGAATTATATGAGGAGTATATCATGGCTGTAATTCGAAACGGTGTGTTTCAAATTAATAGGGTTTCACGTGCATGCTAAATCGAAAAACCATGTTTAGAATTAGTCACTGAGCAATATTGTCAAAATTGTTATCAAGTTTGCTTCATTGTTTTTGGCTTTTTCACATTATGTTACCCATATAAACTGTCAGAATATGAAGTTGAATATGCAAAGCATGAAAACATAAAATACATGTATAAGCAATACAATAAAATATAATCAGATAACAAGCTTTTTTACAACTACCATTGGATTTAAAGTGATGGCTATCCAATATATTCTTTGAATGATCCCTCTGTAGCGTAGAGCAAAAAAGGGTTATTCTATTAGTAATTAGTGATTCTATCAATCCACATTTCTTTCACTATTTTATTGGAAAATTAACATAAATATACTGAACATAAACAGAAATTATTCAAACAAAAACATAAATTCAAACAAAAAATTATTAACAATTACCAGAAACTCAAACCAAAATACACTGAACATAGAACATAAATCATTCAAATTAATACCACCGGCCTGTTCCCACCACTGTCGCAACTTCGAGCTTCGAAGCCACCGTCGTAACTTCCTTTCCCTCCATCGTGCAACTAGGCACTGTCTAGGCACTGCCATACCGTTGCCGTCGTCGCATCTACTCAAAGCCGCCCTCCCTATCACGCTCATTTCGCATCTTTCCTTTGTTGCACAACTGTTGTTCCTCCGTTGCAACTCGTCTCATGTCGTGCCTCCGTCTAGTGCTCCTCTGCTCCCGTTTCATCATGCTCTTCCCTCCTTATCTCTATTTCTGCCGCGCTCCAGCCTTCATCTTCTCTAGTTCCATGACGCTCCTCTATGTAACTTTCTATTGTGTTATTGATTTAATTGTTAGTGTTGTTGATGTGTGGTGTTGTTGCTTTGTTTTAAGTTTTGATTGGTGTTGTTGTTGTATTGCTATAATTTGTTAGTTTGGTGTAATTTTCCTACTGTGTTATCTTTGTTTTAATTTTTTTATTGGTGTTGTTGCTTTGTTGTCTTACTATTATCTTGATCTTAAGGAGAATTTGTTGAATGGAATAATACCAAGAGTTCTTGGAGAATTGAAGTAATTGTAGCAGTTGAATCTCTCTCACAACAATCTTTATAGCACAATTCCATCTAATTTTAATGGCATGTCAAGATTAACTTTTGTCAACATATCATACAACCAGTTAGATAGGCCTATTCCAAATAACAAAGTCTTTCTTTATGCTTCAATTGAATCATTGAAAATAACAAATGCTTATGTGGTAATGTCACTGGCTTGTTGCCATGCCCAAGCAGTGCTAGCGGCAAAAGTCACAAGGTCATGTTATTGGTTCTACTTCTTATCATTGGAGTATTAACACTAGCACTTTGTGTGGTTGGTGTTTTAGTATATATTATTTATAGAAAAGCAAGAAAGAAAGAATCCTTGACTAAAGGAATGCAACGAGAAGAACAATTTTCCATATGGAGTCATGATAGAAAATGGCATTTGAAACCATCATTAAAGCTACCAATAATTTTGATGACAAGTATCTCATTGGCATTGGAGGACAAGGATCCATTTACAAGACTAAGTTGCCTTCAATTATGGCTACTGCTGTGAAAAAACTTCACATAGAATCAGATGCAGAGGATAAGTTCAATTAGAAGGCATTTGAAAATGAGATCAAAGCATTGACAGAAATCAAGCACTAAAACATCATAAAGTTGTATGGTTTTTGCTAGCATTCACGATTCTTCTTTTTTGGTACACAAATTATAATTATGTTTTAATATTTTTATTTATATTTTATTCATTATTTTTTATAAAATGATTATTTTAGTTGAACTACGATTAAACCGGATGAACCAATAAACTAGTAAATTAGTAGCCAAAACGGTTTGATGACTGATTCGGTTTACAGAACCTTGCGTGTGACACGCCCCTTTCTTCCCCCCAAACCCACCTCCTCCTTCGCGAAAGCAAAGAAAGCAAATCCATTCTTTGAAGAAACCAAACCCTAGCTTCTTCTGTCCGGTTTTGCCGCCACCGTCTGTGGTTGCCGGCGCCTCCGCGACGACTTTCTCCTTCCCCCTGTTCCACACCCAAAACTTGTTCCACGTCCCTCTTTCGTTCTTAACTTCCTTTCCTTCCTTCATTCTTCCCAAATCAGAGAGAAAAACCTAGCTAGCCTCTACCACTGCCAAATGGAGTGAGTGAGCCATTTCCGCCATCAGTGGTTGTATGAGGCTTCTCTCTTCGTCCTTCCTCAACCCCCTGTTTGCACTTCGCTCTCTTCTTCCTCGCTCGGCATCCATCCTCCATCGTCTTCATCCTACACGCCGTCGTCTTGTTGCCGTTTTGTCTTGCCATTTTTTCTCCTTCTCCACTCTCCAAAACTCAACTCAACCTCAACCAAATAAAAAAGTTAAAAACCCTAGCCTCAGCCGCCGTTCATCTGTCCGTCGAGCCATTGCCACTGTCTATTTGTTGAGCCACTGCCACTGTCCATCGCACGTAGGGCTTCTCTCTTCATCCTATTTTAAAAACTCCTGCTCTCTTTTTCAATTAATTAGACTTCGAAGGTCAGTTCACTGCTCACTTCTTCTATATTTTTTATGCCCTATTCAATGATTATTTGATTACTGATTATTTGAATGTGTTGTGTTAACTTTTTTTGAATGATTATTTGATTACTGATGAGCTATGGTTTTGCTGTGTTCTTGTTTTAATTTTGCTAATTATTGAAGGTCTTGTGATACTTGATTATTGAATGTCTTTTGATTATTGATCATGATTAGTGATGTTCTATTGGTGTTGTTGTGCTATGTTTTACTGTGTTTTGTGATTTAATTGTGCTTGTTGATAATTTGTACTGTGTTGTGTATACTGAGGTTTTATACAATTGCATACTTGTTTATTTCACCGCTTCACGTTTTAGGGATGGTTTTTATTGGCCTCTTTTTTAAGTATTTGTTTTATTTTTAATAATTTATTCCTATTTCATGATATGAATCTAAATTAATTTTTCACTTAGGTAGTTGTTATGTTTATCATCTAAATTCAATAAATTATTAATTTATATTTCATTTATGTTTATCAGCAAGCTTCCAATTTATTTATCTAGTATCCGCCTCTACTTGTCAATTGTTGTACATATGAATGTGTGATGTATGTTGATTGTTTTTCTGTTTTCTATTCTTTTTACCTCTTGTTGATGACAGATCCAGTTCTCAAAATCTTGGATTTTTCACAATCACTGTGGCCCTCCAACGCTGCAAATAAAAGCAAAAATTTCACTTTTCCTTATGTTGTTTTTTTTCTTTCTTCTTTTAATTATGATGCCTGTTTTAAGCCTCTAAGCTAACTCACGCGACGTGGATCTTATGTTTTTATTGAAGAAATTAAATACTTCTTGATATGTGGTCAGGAAGGCATTTTTGTCATCTTAGAGCTAAGGGGAGGAACTGTAATCTTCATATTCAATGATCTGAATACTAGAAGAATTGTGCCATATCAGTCTTAGACATCAAGAAGACCAAGAGTCTGCCTCAAAAATAGTGGTGTGCTGAAAGGACGATAATTCATAAGGCCCATTGGGCTAAGGCAGGATAATAAGAAGTCCAATAAAGCATTTCAAATTCAATGGGAGGCATAATTTTTATTAATTTTCAAATTTTTAGTCATTTATTTTTAATTTATTTTGCTGTTAGAGTTTGTTGGAAGATTTGATTTACTTCTGATTTGCTTAGTAGTATTTTTAGGGATTTTAAGTTTAAATCAAATCTGATCTAATCTAATAAGATCAAATCTGATTTAAATTAGTTATCATATCTTTAGGATTTTAAAATTTAAATCAAATATGATCTAATCCAATAAAATCAAATCTGATTTAAATTAGTTATCTTATTTAATCTTTTAGCTAGTTTGTTAGGGATCTATTTAAACACATTTGGTGAGATAATTTATACAACTTTTAATGAATAAAATTTTCTTAGTGGTTTATGCATGTTTTTTTAGTGTGATTAAGTGAGGTGAGTGATTTGCTTCGCTTGTTGCATGGAGAAAATTGAGTGATTCAATTTTCATCCCTTTGATCTAAGTTGTCAAGGGTAGGTTCTTTGAAGGTCTAGTAGAAAAAATCCCTTCCGATGACTTAGATTACTAAGAACAAATTTTTTAGATGTATAATAGGAAAACCCTTCCAATGATCTAAGTTGCTAAGAACAGGTTTTTTAGAGGTCTAATAAAAAAAATCCCTATCTATCCTTTTTATGTTTCTGTTGCGTTTTTTTTTTCTTATTCATGTATCCGTTGTTCTAATTATTTTCTTATCACTTCTAGATTGAGAGCTAAAATTTGATACTAGCAGCTCATGTTCAATTTTAAAAGCAATAAAAGAGAAAAGGAATGAGGTTCACTCAAGACTTTGGTTAAATTGATAGGATGAATTTTGTCTACTAATGTGTGTATATATATATATATATATATATATAAAAGTGTCTTGCAGTGTTTCTTTGGATATATTTTTTTCCTTATTTTATTTTTAACAAAGAATGCTTGATTGAAAGCCTATGCAAAAGTTCGCTTAATAAATAATAATAATGTAGTATATATAGTATTCACTGATTCTTGTACAATCTCACTTGATTGCATTATTGGTTAATGTTATTGATGTATGAGCATCTTATATCTATTTTCTATTTATTTTTTAGTTAAATTTATTTAGAATTTAATAAGTTTAATTATATTTTAATGTTAAATTTTTTTTTGAATGTTATTTTAAGTTGTTTTGGTATTTTTATTATTTCAGGTGAAATTCGGACGAATTTAGCAGAATTTTGTGCAAAAACAAAAAAGAAAGTGGATGCTGTCAACCTTGACCTCCTTGCATTCCAACGATCATAACTTGAGTTATAGAGGTCCAATTGACGCGATTTTAACGGTGTTTGAAATCTAACTTATAGAGCTTTCCAACGATATATAATATTATCTACTTTTCTTCTGGAATCACTGCCAATTTTGGAGCTAAACACCGAACCTGGCATTTAGTGTCCTAGAAGACAGAAGCCCAAGCCACTACAATTCTAGCGCTGATCGCCAATTCTGGTGCTAAACGCTAGTAGTGCGGGTCAACCTCACCTAAAGGAGCATCTTTAACTAGATTTAGCTTTTAATTATTATTTTATTTTTTATTTTTGTAATTTTTATTTACATACAAAATCTTTAGGATTAAAATTTATTATCCTATTTTAATTTCAAATCAAATTAGGTTAGTGTTCCGAGAATTACCTAAAACAGTAAATCCGGGCCAGACGTGGGATCCGGGTCCTCTTTGTAACAACCCGCAATTTTAAAAATATAAATATAAATAAGTTATAATTCATTTTTTAAATTAGAATTCCTTATTTTAGAAATTTATTTTATAAGTAATTAGATTAATCTTATACATATTTTAGTTCAATTAAATTCCGAATCTTATATGTATTTTTATTATAATAAAATATTTTATATAATTAAAACTATAATTTTAGTAGTTTATAAATAATAAAAATTATATATATTTTAATTCAGTAATTGATATTTTTAATTTTAGAATAAAGTTTAGTTAATAATATTATTATCGAGCTAGACATCCGTCGATATGAGTAAATATCGGTACTCTTCGGTGAACTTAGCCTTGCTAATACTTTACAGTATATCTTTTATTATTATGTTACTAATATCATTTATTAGTAACTTATATACATTATTACTTGTGTTTTAATATATCTAATTTTCATAATTATCCGTTTCGGATATTTATAACTTGAATCGCTGGCTCAATAGTTTGAAATCGCGACACCCAACCCTCCTAATGACACGTACCCAAACTCAATATATAATTATCATCATCAGCCATTAATTTCCTTTTACACCACCGAAAGGAAGAAAAAAGCTAGAGAGAGAGAACGTGAGAATTTCATGGCACCGTAAACTTTTGATTTTGATTTCTTAAGATCCGTAACTCCAATAAAAAATTTAATTTGGTAAAAATATTTGTATTCTCCTTCTCTACACGTTAGCATTACTTTTTCGGTAAAAATTGACGGTGACGTAACTCTTCTTTTCCTTTAGTTCGGCCAATTGGAGTTCTAGGAGGTACAAACGATTTCTGACATTTTTCTCTTCAGCAGTTCGGTTAGAAAACTTTTTCGAAATTTTTGTTGTTGTAATTTCTGCACAAGGTAAGGTTTTGATAACTTTATAATAATTAAATATGAATTTGATAAGTGAATGTTGATTTGGTTGATTATTGTTTGGTTTTGAATGAGTTTATGTAGAATTATTATTGTTGCTTGTGATTTGTTGGTTCGGCTATGAAGAACAGTTCAGCTGTGGTTGTTTTAATGATTTTGGGACTGTTGTGATGTAGTATTTCGAGATAAATTTGATGAGGTTTGATAGCCACGAGATTTAATCAAAAGCTATGAAAAATCATTTACCAACTGTTGAAAAACTAGTTAAAAATCAAATAATTTTGATGAATTTTTGAAGAGTTTGATTTGGTTATTTGAAAAACAAAAAAAAAACTCATGTTTCAACTATTTTTTGGCCAAAATATAATTAAGAAAGAGTTTTGAGACTGGAAGTTAAATAAAAGGAAATTTATGAGTTAAAATAGAATTTTTAGAAGTTTAGTGATTAAAATGTAATTTCTAAAAAGATTAGGGGTCAAAATAAAATTTTAAAATCCTTAAGAATTATATTAGTTGATTTTGAGTTATTAATAAAATGATGATTTGATTTTGGAAGCGGTTCGATTTTAAGTTGGTTTGATTTTAAAAGATATTTAATATTAAGATTGGTTCGATTTTGTAAATGATTTTGCTGTTGGAAATGGTTTGGATGGGACCCGAGAATGGTGGCAAGGTCCGAGTTTTAGGGGAGGTGCTGCCGAAATTTTTAGAAGAATTTCGAGAAGTTTTATTTTGGCTAATTTGAATTGAAGAATTGTTTTATTTGATTTTGAGTTAAAACAATTTAGTTTTGAAATGAGATTGGTTGTCGCTTCCCTAAAAGTCTAGAGGTCTTACCGAGAGATTTAACTAATAAATGATTATTCTTTTGTCTTTTGAAAGAAGACTTTCGGTTCTTTGTGAAGAGAAGAAATAGCGATGAAGAATTATTTTTGAAAGATATAAATATATTTTTATGAAAAAATTGAGTTTAATATTATAATTATATAAGTTTTTTTCGGGTAGTTTGGATAATAAATAAAGTTCAGGGTAAACCGGATATTTTATAAAAGTTCAGGGTTATTTTTATAAATATGAAACAAAGAGCGAAGGTTTAAATATAATTCTATAAAATATTGAGGAGTTCGGGGTTTAGAAAGTAGTTAATAAAAATTTGAAAATAAGGTTTTATAAAATAAGTTTTAAAAGTATTATAAATATTATTTTAAATATGTGTTTAAAATTACTCATTTACATTAGAGTAAATTATTATTTATCAAGATAATATTTTATAAGAATATTATTATATGTATTATGAAAAATTAAACAAAGAGTGGTAAATAGACAAGTTTTTCTAAAAACTTTAGAAAGACAAATCTAAGTTAAGGATCTCATGATCCTCTCTTCATAAAATATTTAGGAAAAGATAAGGGAAGAGTGTGAAGATAGTTTGTGATGTTGAAAGTAAGGAATTAAAAAAATGATGAGAAAGAAAAGAAAAGATTAAAAGAATCTAAGGAACCTCTGTCACAGGAGAGTAGAGAGCAGGAATAAAAGAAACGAAAGAAAGAACAAAAAGAAAAGGAAATAAGTAGAGATATTGTTTGGCACTGAGAACGAGCTGGGATGATTGTGTACCTGTTAAAGATAAGCAGAGATATGGTAGTGAGTCTACTGAGATTTACTTTCTAGAGATACATCAGCCAATCCAGGGGATAGTCGCACCTGTAAGACAGAGGTTGCTTACAAAGGTTATCGATACATACATTGGCTAGAGAGCCTCACCTGTAAGACCGAGGTTGCTTACGGAGGTTATGTTTGCATATATTGGCTCAAGAGAGTCGCACCTGTAAGCTAGAGGTTGCTTACAGAGGTTATGGCACTGGAAACCAAACTCAGACAAAGGTTGTTGAGTTACGTCAAGAGCGGGACGAAACCGACAGATGAGCTCATTACCTGCACTAGGGATAGACATGCATCATACTTGTTTGCGCATATTTGTTTGTCATTGTGTTTTCTATGATTGTGTGTGCTTGTGATTGGATTCTATGTTTTGTAATTGCTGAGTTGGATTATACTTTGTTGACTGTTGTTATCGATTGTGAACATAATGAAACGAACTTAATTTCTAACCCTAACCCTACTAAGAACTCCCCAGTTCTTATCCCCTATCTCCACCCCTATTAGCTACAGGTGCGAAGGTTTAGTGCGGAACTACAAGAGCATAGAAGATTCTGTTTACAAGTTGAGTTGTTAGATTTTATTTTTTCATCGTCATTTATTGTTTTAGTTTTTAGAGGGGTAGAAATTGTATTTGAGGATCTTTGAGTAAGTCCATGTACATAATGCTACGTGGATATATATATTTTGTGATTAAATGATTTAAAGTGCCGACTCTTCGTTTTCTTGGTGAAAGTTTCGGTTCGTATTCGCAAAGGCTCAATATTAAATAAAAATAATATAGAATAAAAAGGTTTAGAGGTAAGTAACGCCTGAGCTTTTAGTACAATCATGAGGTGCTAAAAGTTAGGGTGTTACACTCTTCGAGTGTTGATGTCCAACCTGTTTGGTGTTGAGGTACCGCTTATCTGAGCTCCTTGTGAGGGGTTAGGTGGTGGTACCTGCAAGAGACTCGATGCTTAAGTTAGCATGGGCTTTAGCAGGTTTTTGTAGAATCAGAGTATGTGTTATACCTGGGAGCTCTAGTGTATTTATAGTAGAATTGGTGATCTTTTGGGGAGAGGATCTTTATCTTATCTTGTATCCATTTGTAGGATCTTATATCTTTTTGGTAATCGCCTTTTAGTGGGCGGGACCTTGCTGTATTGGGCTTTTTGGACCTATTGGTTGATAACCGACCTCTTTAGAAGAGGTCGGGGGAGGTAGGAGGGCTCTCCTCGAAGGTCGGCCCATTTACCCTTTGTCGGCCCAGACCTAGTTCTCGGGTCAGGATATAAACAGTTAGATATAAAAGGAAAAAGATTCACCCTTTAGGGGGATCTTCTCACTTCCGCACTTTTTAGAACCCTTGTTTTCTTTGTAAGTCATGAGCCAGTAAACCTCTTTGGTTAAGGTTAGGAGCCCTGTTTATTTCTATGGATTAAGACTATTACTTTTCTGTTTTAATTAATATACTGATTCAGTTTCGAGGATTAGTTTCGTTCTTAATTTTATGAATCTGGCTGGAACGAGAGTATGACCCTTATTCTAAATGCGATCTTGTGACTCTTGGGAGAGGTTTCTCACCTGAACACAGCTTGAAAGTAAATTCCTCCTAAATTGCTAATTACTTGAACTAATCTGGATACGTGACATATAATCCGTTTGGTTTTGGGTAAGTAGGGTTTTTGTGACCGTAAACTAGATTTGAACTTAACCCTCTAATCGGAATCAAGTGACCAAGAGAATGGCGGTCGATGAAGGTTAGAGGAGACTAAATCACTAAGAGATTAGGGTTTAGCCAATTACAGTTTTCCATGAAATGAATCTTGCATGATTAAAATAGTTGGTAAGAAAACTTAATCTGGAAAAGTAAACATCTCCAATACATTAACTGTTTTCTCTCATTAATTTTACACCAACTCTTTGCCTTTTCTATTCTCTGAATTACTGTTTAATCATTTTGAACCCCAAAAATATCACTTTCTACTTGCCTGACTAAGTGAGTTATTCGATCATTGTTGTTCAGTCTATCAATTCTCATGTGATCGACCCTCATTCACCTGAAATATTACTTGGTACAACCCGATGTACTTGTCAGTTCAGTTGTGGATATTCCGAAAATTCGCACCAGATATCTTTTATTGATTATAGGTCAGTACCTGGCTTGGATTGTACATGTTTGGATTTTTTTCAGGATTGTAATTTGTATGTCGGATTGGTGATTATGAACTTTAGTTATCGATGCATTATTCTTTTTACTAAACTCTACTACTATGGTAATATTCTTATATGAAATTTACTTACTATATATATATTCTTAATAAGCTTGTAAGTATACATATTTGTTTAAAAATAAAGATAATAAATTATTATTTATACTCATAAAAGATACAGATGTTGATAAATGTATCCATATAAGAATAAAACGACAATTATAATCACGGAAGATGGCTTCCGTGTGTTAAGAATACCCAGACGTTGATTACACAATTAATCCGTTAAAGTATTCTTGACACACAAAAACTATTTTCTATAGGTACAATTATTGTTTTATTTTTGTATGAATACATTTATCAATGTTTGTATCTATTATAGATACAAATGATAATTTATTCAAATAAAGAATAAGATTTTGACGTACATAGCATACTTTCACCATTGAAGATATAACATGAAATCTGGATCTATGCATGTAATCATTGTTATTCTATTTTTATACTTCTATTTATTTATTTATTTATTTTGGTAAAGAAGCTTTATTTCTTTTGGTACATAACTACATATACATTTGGTTATGTTTTTCTTTTGGGTATTAGTCATAGTATTAGAACCTTTTTTTTCTTTTTATATTCAAACACTCACTCACACTACATATTTACGTACAAAGGTCACATCCACAACTGAATTCAACCGCTCTAAAACATGGATGTGGTCATTTCAAAAGCATGAGATATGTAATTAGTAGTTTAGTACAAGCCTCTAACCACGGTTATAGCATTAGGTTTTTTTTTACCATTATAGTATTAAGTTATATGTCGGACGCTTTTTGGATTTGATTTTGAAAAAAGTACTTATTTTTTTTATTTTTTAAAAAGAATCTTTTTTAATAAACAAAAATTATTTTACATTTGAATAGAATGTTTAAAAAGAGTTTTTAAATATTAATAACGTCTTTTGCTTTTGCTTTTTCTAAAAGTAAGGTATTGCTAATTTTTAGAAAAAATAAATAATTTATTTTTTTTAATAAAAATATTTTTTTAAAAAATCTATCCAAATAAGTTTTAAATTGAATAAAATTATTTTATTTAAAAAAAGGAACTTTTTTCACTAAAAAAATCCAATCTAAACTAGTACTCAATCTAGCTACAAAATACATTTCTTAATTTTTGGTCAATAATTTTGGAATGAAGTGGTATGGGTACATATTTGGGCTTGAGCAAGGGCTTTGGAAGAAATAGGGACTGAGTCCAAGATATCTTCTTATGATTAACTTGGCCCAATACTTGTGCTAGTTGTATGTGGTAATTACTTGTTGGGCCTTTGACCCCTTTGTCTACCAAAAAAAGATAGTTTTTATTTTTACTAATAAGAATTGAATATGAATTTTGAGCTTGTAGGGTGGCCCAAGCTAAAAGCTTATTATATAGCTGATTGGTGATTAGCTTAGAAACGTGACGTTCGGAGTTTATTGAATTGAATTGAAGAGATCAACAATTTAACATGATTTACGAAGACAGATTCGTTAGTAATAAGAAAATTAAGACATGGTTATTTTTGTAATTTTGATATGGCCAAGTGAAAAGTGATATTAGTAGCCCCGAGACATGGTTATTTTTATAATTTTGATATGGCCAAAATTACTGTTATCTTTTTTGCAGCCATGGGTGAAATGAATTGGATTCAGCGCAAGATCTTCCTCTACAATGTTACTTTTGGGCTTTATATGTTGGATTGGTGGGAACGCTGTACTTTCAGTATCCTCTATTGCAGTCTCTTTTACATGGCTTTTACCTCATTTACATTTTCTTTTTCTTTTTTTAACCGATTAAAACTCAAATCATTTCTAGATATTTATGTGCGGGAAATGTGTATCTTTTATGCCAAGGAAAGATAAATAAAACCATATTGGAGATACTTTACCATTTTGGATCATTTTAGTTTAGATCATTTTTTTCTTTCCAAAAGTTATTTCAGAACATTATTCGACAAACAAGGCAAAGTTGAGTGCCTTGAATTCATGTGCAATCTTGTCTGTTGTGGTACTGCTTGTATATGTTCCTAAATTTTTTCAGATATTTTGCTGATTGTATTAATGTGGTTCGTGATACGATATGTTACTGAGTTTTTCAGGAGGTGAGTGCAATCCATTTTCTCTCTTCTAATATATATTTTAATTATTGTAAATTTACCTAGCATTGCGAGATAGCCTTTTATTAAAAATTTAACAAGTTAGTATCCATTTTTCACATATGCCTTTCGCCAAATTCGCAAGTAAATGTGGATTCTTTGTAAAGCAACCCCAGAAGCCCTTTAATATAAAATTACATTTAAAATGCTCTTCAAAATGATTTTTTTGCTGAAGCTATACATAAATTGTTTTTGGTAACAATGCTAGCAGCCTTTTGCTACTTTCTTCAGTACTAGAAAGATTGCTCCTGCTCCACCAGTTTGACCAAATTGTGTAGTTACATTTTAATGGCAGGTATGTGTTCAAGCAGTATATGTAGATGGTGACTTGAGAATTCATATTAGTTGCATTTGGTGTAGCTGACTAGGAAAATATCCTATAGCAGTTTGATATGAACTGACTTTGGAGTTTCTTCAAACTGCCAACAGAAATTGCACATCTCATGCTTGTTGTGCACCATCATTAATTTTATATTTATGACATTTGCTTGCTTGTTAAATTGTTTATGATGGATGTTAATTGCATTACTACGTTGTAACAATTTTTTTTTTTTTGAGAATTTTTACTATTGTGTTTGTGCTATTGAAAATTCAAAATGTGAGATCCTCTTTAAAGCCATAGAAGGTTTCATTAAAGACCCATATTTGAAATGTATCAAGCGACTGAAGCTAACGAAATTTGTTTTGATCTCATAAGATTTTCTTTCCAAATTGAAGACAACTTAAAGAGAAAATCAAAAGAAAGTTTACAGAATTTAGTTTGCTTTTTTGTTGTACCTAACAAATAAATTACTGTATACACAAGTGTATCATCACGCTGACAAAACCAAGTTCGTTATTAGTTTATATTTAATTAGTTACTGTTGTTGTTGTTTCTTTAATTATTATTATAAAAAATAAAATATCAAAGCCATGAAAGCATATACGTTCTCCTCTTTGAGGCAATTTTGTCAGGTTGGGGACTACTTGTGCAGCAAGGTTTACCTTTTTAAATTTTAAACATGCATACAAAAGAAAACTATTTGATTTGAAAATTAAATCTTGCATTTTGGGTGTTTATTAAATAAGAGAAGATTTCAATTGGTAAAATCAATTCGGATTTGGTTCCAAATGCTTATAACATATAGCAATATTTTTTGATTTAATTTAACATTCTAAAAAGAGATATAACGAAGAGTTTTAATTTATCCGATCCTTTAAATTATTCTCTTGATGTTTAAATAAATAAAAATTTAAAAAAATAATTTCTTAAACAATTATTTAAAAGTTAAAAGAATAATCAGGAGAATAAATTATGACTTTTAATAATTTTTCTTCTATATGATTTAAGATTTAACTCAGAAAAATTCAATTGAAGAGTGCATTTGTCTTGTAATTGGTAAACAAGGAACTTGATTCCTATTTAAACTAAGTTTGTTATGACATGATTTATTTGAAAACTTCTATCACAAAAGCGAGTTAAAAAACAAAAAAGAACATTTGGATGATACTGATTACTGAATACTTACTGACAAAGTAAGTATACAACATGGTGTTAGACTTTCACCAGCACCTATATTATTAGATTGGAAGATGACATAGCCAAAGACCTTTGTACAGTTATAATATTCATAAATATTGTTCCAAATTAACCCAAAAAAAAATAAAGAAATAAGACATAAATGGAAGCATGTGCATTGAACAACTAGTAGTTAAATTGAGATTAAAGAACCAGTAATTTGGAGAATCCAACCAGAAATGTCTTGGAAAAACTATTCTCTGCCTAATTTAGAAGCCATTTTGAAAATCAAAAACCCTAAACTAGCATGTCAAATTTTTACAGGTTGGCTGCATAATCAACAATGAGAATCATGATGTGGGACATCAAAAGTGCCACCAAAAGTAAGCAAATAAAGAAACCTAACTAGCACTCCTTATTCATAGCATGAACATCCATCCTAATAGGGCTTCAGAGATTAAAGGGTTAATGCTGCTACACCAGACACACTGTTGTAACACTCTGTTAGAGTTGCACTAGCTGCAGCAGACATATTCAAAATCTCCGGCGACCGAAATTCCTCCCAATCAGTGGATCCGTTCTTAGTGAAAAAGGCAATAAGAGTGTTCATCATTCTATGGACAGCTAACTGAAATTCTTTCTGGTTCTTAGCTGCACTATTGCTAATAGTTGGACCAAGATTATATACGACTGAGCCAACAGGAGCCCCCTCGGAGTATGGCTCGGGTCCGGAAATGACCAGCAAGTCAGCAACCAGATCCTCAAAATGCTGCAGAGGAATAAAATGCTAAGATGTATAAGCGCATGATTTATGCATGCATGTATGATATCTGATTCGGGTTTCGTGAAAAATAGATTATGTGAAAAATAATAGTTAAGACCAGAGATTTGGGGTAAGTAAATTTGTGAGGAAAAACACTTCTATTAATGGCAGATAAGCAATACGAGAACTAATGATGAGAAATAGAGGTGGAGAACAAATGTCGAGACCTCCACTAATGTCACAAGAGGATGAATGATCTTTGTTTAAAGTGCACATGGGTTGGTTAATGGTTGTCAAGTATTTTGGGGGAACACCAGAATAGTTTTTACTCGTGAAGGTGGTGAATGAAATCAAGAACAATGAAAGGAAATTTGGGTAGAGGAAAAGATGGATTTTTAACTTACTAGCTTCAGAAGTCAGAAAGATCTAGAAAAAGGTGAAGGTGAAAGTGAAAAGTAGTGAAAGTGAAGAAGAAGATGATCGTAATGGTAGTGGTGCTTTATAGAGGTGGATGGAGGTAATTTTTATAGTGTAAAACCATGATGAAGAGGAAATCTATTGTCCGATGGTTTTTAATCTGATATTTGATTTACTACTTTTTCAAAATATCTTTAGGTGTTCCTGTCACCTCAAGTCTTGTCAACTGAAAAGGTAGGAAGTTGATTCTTACACGTTAAACCAAAGCTCCTGACATGACATTAGTGAAGGGACATCTAGTTTGATTTTCTTTTAACTAGATGACACTCTAAATCCAACCAATCCACTTCCACCAATATAGTTCCCACGAGAAATTCAACTTCTCAATGTGTTCTTTTGGGTTCCATCCTTTTAGCCTAATACCTTTAGGAGGAACTTAACTCTTTTTTTTACCATGTTTGTAGGTCATTATAAAAATTAATTATGTACAAAAAAAGTTTATATTTTTAATACACAATCATAAGCCTCCATGCAGTCTTTGAGGATACAAAATATTCTCTCAAGTTGCATTGAACTTTTTTGCACTCCACAAAACTAAGAATATTTTTTTTGTTAACATATAACTCTAAAGAATCAAATCTCCCCTCTTTATTCATTTTTTGTCATAATGAGATATGTATTTGTAAATATTTTGATATTCAAATATTTCTGTATAATATGAATATAATTATGTACTCATAAAAAAATGAATAAAAAAATGTTTTTGTACAAATATTTTAAATATTAATAAAATAAATAAATAATAATAAGATTAGTAAATAAATATATTCATAATTTATTTGTATATACGTATGTTTATTCTTAAAAGTAGTGTATGTGTATACATATTATTATTATTATTATTATTTATTTATACATATATATATATATATATATATATATTATATGAAAACAGAGGGATGATTTGATTTAATATAATAATTTATATAAGGAAATAAGAAGAGGAGAAACTCTTACCCTTTTAATTGGACACATTTTAAATTTGAATACTTGAATTTGGAGAGACACAGAAGAAGAGAGAACACCTGAAAAGGTAGGGGAGAGGGTGTTCCTCATCATCTCTGCTAGGACATGTTTTACACAGCACAGTATCATCACTGCTATCACCACCACCATCTGTCTTCTTCAACAATTGGGAGTTTTTCTTAGGGCAAAGGACACTACCACATTCAACTTTGTTCTGTCTTTTTACTCTGTCTTCTTACTTGGTAAGACCCTTTTTTTTCTTTCCTTGTTTTTGTCTTAACCCCTCTCAGCCCCCATGTATATCGGGTTGCTAATTTTGGAATTAGCTATAGAGATTTTTTGATAAAGATCTTTCACCTTACAACTTTGGATGTTATATCCTCATTTGTATACGTTTCCAATGAAATCACAAATAAAAAAAATAAATTGAATTAAAATTATGAGCAATGTTCGTTTGTAACCATAAATAGATATTTAAAAATAAAAATAATTTATTTTAATTAAATTTTTTTTGCAGGAGGAGTGTATGATTTTAAGAAAAGCAGTAGCCATTTTTTTTCTGCCTTTTTTTAGGCCAAAAAAAGGAAGGTATCCATAACTTTCTTGCCCTATTTATGTTCGACTCTTTTTAGGAGCTTAGGGTGGGACACTTCACTTTTTGAAACAGTTTCAAAAAAAATGGAAGGTACCCATAATTTTCTTACCCTATTTATGCTCGACTCTTTTTAGGAGCTTGGAAGGTGGGACACTTCACTTTTTTGGAACTATTTTGTATTACAAATTTCTTAAAATGCATCACTCACATTTTTTGAGTGTATGATTGCTAAAGCAATTTTCTCATGTATTGCAGGATGCTTGCAGAATAATATAACATAAACATTGGCTCTTGATAAATAAGCCTTTTGGAATTAAAATTCTAACTTCTAAAACTGAGATTAGGCATAGTACTACTTAACGTACTTGAAATTGATGGGGCCGATGGTTGTTCCATGATCTGGGTCTAGCAAGATGCTGTGTCCGCTGGGATGTACCTCAGAAACAATGTAAGGACCCTCCCATTTTGGCAAAGACATCTTCCTCATTACTACGTCTACTGATTTTTAGTACTAGATCTCCCTCTAGGAACACCCTGGACCGAATGTACTTGTCATAAGCTAATGCCAGTCTCCGGTGATATTCTTCCATCTTCCTTCCCACAACTTCTCTTTTTCCTTCCAACTGTTGCAACTCAGCTTCACGATCCCTTGACTTTTAGAATACGCGTCACCTCCCTACAAGTAACTGGGGTGTTCTCGTCTTCCTCCATATTCTCCAGATTCGCGAACATAGGTAGTGAGGGGGTTCTATACCTCGTTTGATCTCTAGCTATCACGTCGAAGTGTTCCTCCCCAGTGGAGTCGCCAGATGATTCAGGTGGGTTTCGTGAAAAATAGATTAAGTGAAAAATAATAGTTAAGATGAGAGATTCGGGGTAAGTAAACTTGTGAGGAAAAACACTTCTATTAATGGCAGATAAGCAATACGAGAACTAATGATGAGAAATAGAGGTGGAGAACAAGTGTCGAGATCTCCACTAATGTCTCAAGAGGATGAATGAGCTTTGTTTAAAGTGCACATGGGTTGGTTAATGGTTGTCAAGTATTTTGGGGGAACACCAGAATGCCAGTTTTTACTCGTGAAGGTGGTGAATGAAATGAAGAACAATGAAAGAAAATTTGGGTAGAGGAAAAGATGGATTTTTTAGCTTATTAGCTTCAGAAGTCAGAAAGATTTAGAAGAAGGTGAAGGTGAAAGTGAAAAGTAGTGAAAGTGAAGAAGAAGATGATCGTAATGGTAGTGGTGCTTTACAGAGGTGGCTTGTGGTCCTTTTTATAATGTAAAACCATGATGAAGAAGAAATCTATTGTCCGATGGGATTTAATCTGATATTTGGTTTACTACTTTTTTCAAAATATCTTTAGGTGTTCCTGTCACCTCAAGTTTTGTCAACTGAAAAGGTAGGAAGTTGATTCTCACACGTTAAACCAAAGCTCCTGACATGTGACATTAGTGAAGGGACATCTAGTTTAATTTCTTTTAACTAGATGACACCTTTAGACTCCAAATCCAACCAATCCACTTCCACCAATATAGTTCTCACGAGAAATTCAACTCCTCAATGTGTTCTTTTGGATTCCATCCTTTTAGCCTAATACCTTTAGGAGAAACTTAACTCTTTTTTTACCATATTTGTAGGTCATTATAAAAATTAATTATATACAAAAAAAGTTTATTTTTAGTACACAATTAATATCAAAACTATCAAGACAATACCATATTCAAAGAATGAGAAAAGAAATTTGTTCTAGATGCCAAACCTTTGGAGGTTTGAGCATCATATACATCATTGTCTTCAAGGATAAAGAAATGCATTATCAATGTACTCCTTAGATCTTCTATGCCCATCTCGACTGGCTCCATATGATTCTGGGTAGGAAAAGTCTAGGGGTCAGCAATTTTATTGCATTTTGGCCAGCATGTAACCAGCAGAGAAATGTGAGCCATTGGATGAAATCTCACACCAATCATACCATCAAATCATCATTGATGGCTAGTTGATGGCTATCAATCACAATATTGCTGGCCCCCTAGCATTGCTCTTCTGGGTATCCAGGCTCATTATCCCTACCTTGCCAAGTGCCAGAAAGACTAAGGCAGACTGTTCCACAGTTATATAAATTTGGATTTATCCTAATGGCCACCGGAGTGGTAGTAAACTTTCTGCAGTAAGATAATACAGGTTTACATCACATACAGCAAAAGGAACCTTCTATAACACGTGGAATATTTAAGAGATGATACATACCGGGGGAGAAGCAGGATAGTTATCAGGAAAGGAGCAATCAAAAAAGAAAAGACCATCGTGGTATGGAGTGCCTTGAGGTCCAATGATGGCAGCCCTCAGAAGCTGCATCCTGGATTCACTAACTTTTAACAATACTGTTTCGGCAAAAATAAGTTGTGAATGCATATGCATACCTTACCATATAGCAAACATTATTTTTATAGATGCAGGACATGTGGATTACTTAAAAAAGGAATACCTGGCGAATCAGGGCGCAGGTAGGTATAAACAAAGGGGGGCAATGGCCCCCCCCAAAATTTTAGCTTTTATTCAAAAAAAAAAAAAAAAGTCTGATCCCCCTTTTTTATTTCTCAGCCCCCCTCTCTTTTTGTTTTATCTTTTCCAATCCCCCTCCCCCTCACTTTTAATTTCTAAAACCCAGCCCAATAGCCCATCTGCCCATTCCCTATCCCTTTCTATTTTCCAATCCTTATCTCTTTTTTATTTCCCAACGATAATCACTAATCAGTTTCCCATCCCCTTTTTCTATTTTTCAACATACAACCGGTCTCTTCCTCTCCCTCTCTTCCCACCTTGGCTTTCAAAAAATTTAGGTAACAATTTTTTCTATTCTTCTTCTTCTTTATCTCTTTAATCTTCTTATTTTTTACAATTTTACCTTTTTAACTCTTTTTTTTGTTTTTTGCAGATTAAAAAAAAGTAGTTTAAGAAGTGATTTTTCATCCTCTTTCTCAAAAGGTTCTATTTTATTCTTTTTTATATATTTAGTTATTTACTTAATTAGTTAATTTATTATTATTTGTTAATTAAGTTTATGTTATTATATGTTAGTTTGTATATTTAGTTTTTTTTATTAGTTAACTATTTAATTACAATTTATATTATTTATACTAAGATGTAGTATTATTGTTTCTGAATTTTAATATTTTATTTAATGATACAAAACTGTAAGTAGTAATTTTATATATTATTGTCTTATTTTGATTGAGAGATATATATATATATTTTTTTAATTTTATCAATAGAAATAGTAATATAAATTATAACACCGCCCCCCTAAATAGTTAGCCTGGCTCCGCCCCTGTGGCGAATTCCCCTAAAAATTTTCCACTCCTCCTGGATTCTTTGCCAGTTCTTGGGTCGCTGTAGGAACATTCAAGAAAGAGCGAGAGCAAACAATCAAAAGCTTGAACATTAGGTTGGTAGATATAACTTAGAAACAGTTTTCCAATATCATTACCTGCACCTCTGAAGTACCCTGCTTATCAAGAAATGATCAGGAAAAGAACAACACATCAAATTGCTTAAATTGCCAATATTTTTGCATGACAATATCATCCTTGGCTTCTGCTTTTCCATGGGAACTTGATCCTTCAGAAGCACCAACTTGCTTGCATTCACTTGAACCAATATCCTTCAATCAAAGCATAAAAAACCCCAGTAGGTAAATTGTCAAATTGATCCTGCATACTTGAATAACATCATCGTAGAAGTCCTCACTGTAATCAAATTCAGAGCCTAATCAGGATCTTCATCCATTTCACTTCATCAATCATATCCTCATCATCCTAACATGAAATATCATAACCATTGGGATTGTTTGAATTGAGCGCTCCTGAGTGGAGCTCTTGCAGAGGTCACCACTACCAAAGGACTCTCCCACATTCATAAGAGTTTTCATTGTCGCCTACATGGCATCCTGACAAGAGAAGAAAAAACACATGTGAGCTCCTCCATGAGGTAATAAAATCATGATAGATATGGTTTCACTTTCACATTCCCAATAGTTCTTTACACACTATTACAGCATGATGAGCTTACCATACAAATTGTTACACTCTTTAGAGACAATAGTCGTAAGCTTTAAAGTTTAGGGCATTGCAAACTATAGTGTTGGAAATTTGGTTCAGTTACAATTGAGTATTGAAAAATTAAAGACATAAACTTGTCACGCTGATTTGAAACGGTAAGGAAAAAAAATCCCAGTAATCATTGACCATAAATTTAATTTGCAGTAACATTCAGAAGAGGATATAAAAAATGATGATCATAACAATGAAGAGGAACTTTGAGACATCATTTTTTTAAGCCTGCAAATGCCAAAAGCATTCATGGAAGAGGAAAGGCTCTAAAAGACATTTTTGTGCATAGCAACGCTGACGTGCAAACCAAGGAGGAATCACCATTTCAGCAGCCCCAAACAACCCACAACGTGAAAAAGTTAAACTAAGGAAGAAAAACACACACACATACACACAAATTTGTCTACAGAAAAGTTGTGTTCCATTTTTTTTTAAGGGGAAAATAGAAAAAATGGAGACAGTAATGAAACTCTAATTTAATTTGCACAAAGAGTAAAATTGAAATTAATTAATTAAATGAAAGTATTTTAGGTATAAAATGTTATTAAATTTCAGTCTTCATCTCTAAAAATTTCAGTCCCCTGTGTCCCTACTTTTTAGAGGTACTGAAATACTGAAATTTTAGAAAAAATTCAGTCCCCTGTGCCCTTACTTTTTAGAGGTACTGAAATACTGAAATTTTAGAGACAGGGACAGAAATTTTAGTACCAGTCTCTGAACTAACAAACACGATACTAAGTCTCAGTCTCTCAGTCTCTGTCTCAGTACCTCAAAACAAACGCTACTAGGGTACCACAAACATTACCAAAAGAAAGGAACAAACTTTACCATAATCCAACCATGAAAAACATGAATGGTTTATATGATAGCAGAGTGAAAGAAATGAAACCTACAAGGTAAAAAACTTTTTAAAGAAATGGAAATATTTTTTTCCTTATTTATTGTTTTTTTTATTTTTTATTTTTATTATTTTCTTGATCGTAGAATTGGGAGCGTTGCTATCAAGATCCATTGGAATGGAATAGTCTCAACCCCACTCACTGCTACAGATGCAAACAAAACAGCCACGCAACACACTTTCCCTCTCCCAGACGAACACCGATGTTCCAATCTATTCCTACTAGGCTACTACCTTTTTTTTTCTTTTAAATATTTATACCAAGAAGTTTGGATTTTCTATTTATTTAAACAGTAAACTAACAATTAGGTTAGGAAAATTCCGACTTCGAACAAATTAGTTTCTAAAAAAAAAAATATCAATTTAATTTTTTAGAATAACAAACGGTGGCCTGACATAACTATCTATGAAAGATAGTAATGTAAATAACAATTTTTGGAAAAAACTTCATTTATTTTGATAGGATTTGTGAGATATGGATTAATCTCTACATACAAGTATTTTTGCGCTTACAAGTTTTACAAGTCTGAAGGGAACGAAACTTCATAAACGCGCTGCTTATGTTACGGGCCTTAGACTTTTAAATCAATCCAAATCAATTAATGCATAAATATATAACTTCCATTTTTGAAAAGATTTCGTTTTCTTTTTGAGTTTCTTGCCAAATATGTTCGATCTCCTTCGTGTGTTCTCTCTTGCCTTCGATCTCCTTCGTTTTTTTTCGATTTCATGGTTCTGAAATCAAGCTTTGAAATTGTTTTGAAGATAATGGAACTTCAGAAATACACCCAAACGATTATAGAAATACACCCAAAGGTTATTGAAATACACCCAAAGAATTACAGAAATACACCCGAACGATTACAGAAATAAACCAAACGATTACAGAAATACACCCAAAGGATTACAGAAATACACCCGAAGAATTTAAGAAATATACCCAAAAGATTTAAGAAATACACCCAATTGTGGTTTGGATGGATATTGTGACATGTAATCCTACCAAATTGTGGTTCATGAAACTGTGTGGTATAATCAGAGATCGAGCATTATCTCTTCTTATGAACATTTAAACCAAGGGATTGGGAATTTGTTTGTTTTTAGAGAGAATTGGTGAGCCAAGGGATTGGGATCCAATCATATAAGATTGCCAAGCAAAATTCAATGAATGCATTGGTTGAGGAAGGGATAAAGATGTTTTGATTCGGAGATCTCAATATCTCCTGAAACCCAATGAATTCCCCATTTCTGATCTACCACTTTCTCTTTACATTCTGCAAATTTAATTCATGCAATAACCCCGATCCCCTTTTAATTTCAGCAATTTAGTTTCTCGCTCTTTAATTCATGCAATTTAAGATTCCGCAATTTCAATTTATTGACATTTACGTTTCCCGCTAATTTTACATTCCGCAATTCTCATCTAAATCTTGATTCCGCTCAACTAGAACACACTTCTAATTCGAATTGCTCACTCAACCAATCCTTGTGGGATTCGACCTCACTCTATTGTGAGTTTTTACTTGACGATAACCGGTGCACTTGCCGGAAGGAATTTTGCCGATCGTGCAATTTCCTAAAATCGTGGCTATCAAGTTTATGGCGCCGTTGCCGGGGATTGGTTTTCGATTGACAATTCTCCAATTGGAAGTTAACTAGATTGAGCAATTTTTCTTTTCTTTTGTTAATAGTTTTTGTTTCAGTTTATTACTGCTAATTTCTGCAAATTTTAATTTGTTTTCTTTGCTTATTCACTTGTTAGCATACTAACCACTAGCTGTTTGTGATATTGCCTCACTATGGAATTTCCACTATCTTTGGATGAGTATTGTTTGAGACTGAGCACATTGCAAGAAAGAAAGGAGTATCCATCATCTTTTGGTCAATCAAAATTCATGAGAAACTCTCCACCACCACAGAATGATTCATGTTATTATGCTCATGGTGGGTGGGAGTATCAGGAACAGGAAACGGGGTACTTCCCAGAGCCACAAAATGGTCCATGTTTTGGTGAATTTGATCACTACTCAAGTTGTGGCTGGGAAGATCAAAACCAAAGAGATTTCACTTATTCACACCCCATTCATCAAGAGCCATCACCTCTGAATTATCCAACCTCACCTCCTAGTTTTACATATCCAAATTCTTCATCACTTGAGCATTTCTCAGCACAAAATTCCTTCTCAAATTCATACAATTCATTTCACTATCCACAAGACTCATTCCACTACACACAAGAGTCATACCACTACCAACACTCCAACCAAAGACTCTATCAGCCCACACAAAACACAAACTCCCAGCCACCATATCACAGCCAAGATAATCAACCTCATCAACCCAATCCGAACCAATCACTTCATGATCAGTTAACCAGGATGGAAGGAATGCTTGCAACTATGGGCAGAGATGTGGCCGATTTGAAAAGCTTTAAGGAAGAAGTGATATCCAACTTACAAAATCAAGGTGCTGCCATTCAAAAGCTAGAAGCACAAATTGGATATCTATCAAAGCAAATCCTACCACAATTCTTCTAGTGATACCATGGCAAACCCAAGGGAGGAATCAGAAGAACAAGAAAGGGAGAAAGTCAATCAAGGGAGATCACACTCCAATGAAACAGAGAGTTGCAAAGAGGAAGGGTTCATTGAACCACAAATTCAGGAAGCTTTTGATGAACAGGATACTCCAACTGTCCAACAACAACCAAGTTCTGAGATCAAGGATGTGAAGGCAGTAGAAACAAGCACCAAAATGAGGATTGTGACCGAGAAACAAAGGGCCATATCCATGAAGAAGAGAAGGTCGAAGAACAATCCAACTCCTGAGCCAACAAGCAAGTTCACTCAAGCCAATCACAAGGGAAAGCTTGCTCGAAAGAGGCATTCACAACAAGGGGCACTAACTAGCTCCTTTATCCAATTGAAGTCATTTCTCTTAACAAACTGGAGGAAGAGGAAGAAAGTCAGGAACAGCATGTCAAGCTAATGACAGTAAACGAGCGTTTGTTGGGAGGCAACCCAACCAAAGGTAGTTTTTCTTTTCTAGTTATTTCAATAAAAGAGTTAAGTAGATTTATCTATATTGCAAGGAGCTAAGTTTGGTGTTACACACCAAAACAATTCAAGGGTGAATGTGAGATTCTAAGTTTGGTGTTCCACCAAAAACTTCATTAAAAGCACATTTCTACCTCAGCATGACTAGTCACTAGCTCCAACCAATCAGGGAAACTACTTAAACAATAGTTTAATTTCTAGTTCATAGTTTCTTTTTCTAGTTCATAGTTATTTTCTTAATAAAAGCACATGAGGTTTTCTGCATATGATCCAAATTGTTGCATATGGCAAGGAACTAAGTTTGGTGTTCACACACCAATCTAAGTTCAGAGGCCTACAAACATACATGCATGCTAACCAATTCTCAAAGTGCTTGAGGAACAAGCAACTTCTAATAGCTTTGCAGGAAGACAATCAATCTCATGGAAGGAATATACATCATCATCAAAGAGAACACCAAGGCTAGGAAGGATGATGAACAACAAAGAAGATGCTAAAAGGTTGTATTGTCACTTAATTGCTTGTACTTTGAATTGCTGATATTGGAAGTTTGCATGCACCCCTGCTTTAAGTTTGAGTCATTGCAGTTTTTGTTTGTCTGTTTGTTTAATTTCCAAATAAGTGATAGTCTAAGTGTCTGGATAAACTTCACTTGCTTAAATGTATGCTTGCCCTGTTTGTTCTGTTCCAAAAAAAAAAATAAAAGAAATGTTTGAACAAAAGTAACTCAATTCCATTTGGTAAGAAATCAAATAAGATTAAGTGGTGGTATGCATGTTTGATTGAATAGTCAGCTCACTAAGAAATAAAGTTAGAATTGTCACTTTTAGTGGAAATTAGGATGCTGTCTATGGATCTTGGTAAATAAATGTCCTTGGCCAAGGGAAAGAAAAAAAAAAGAAAAAAAAGCCAATGAGAAAGGTAACCAAAAAGCAAAAGAATTAAGAAAATAAAGCTAGGCACCAATGGTTTGAACTTCTGAGACATATGCCTGTGGTGTTTATGTACTAGGATCTGCTTGGATGAATAGGTTCTGTGGAGTGTTTCAACACTTGGTAACTTGGGTTAACTAACCCGGAATTATCAACCAAAAGTCCATTATCAAGAGCAACCTAGCTACAAAACATTTAGTTACACAAAGAGGTGCTGGGCACCAATATCTTGTGAAGAAATGTAAACTAAAGTGCCTGTGGTGGATATGTGTGAGCACTGATAAGGAAAGAAAAATGTCAAAAGCTTGTGCAACACATGACACTGAGCAACAAGGAGCAAATAAGCTCAAAAAGAAAAACAAAGAAAAGAAACTTGCCAAGGATATGTGAATAACAAGAGGCCATAGCAGTGTTTTAGTGGAAACATAAAAAGTGACATTCTTACCTAAGAAACAATAAAGTGATGCTGCAACAACTTTCTGCATGAACACCCCATTAATTAATGTCAATTACTTACTGATATGGCTAATGAATTTACTTTCTGTTTCATTCTTTCTTCTCAATAATTCAGAACTTGCTTGGGGACAAGCAAGGATTAAGTTTGGTGTTGTGATGCCAAGGCATCTTAGGCTAGTTTCACTAGCCTTTTTCTTTTATTTTTAGTTGTTTTATGCATTTTCTTGAGCCTTAAGTAATCATTTGGGCCAAATAGTCATGCTTGTCTTAAATCATTCAAACATGAAGATTTTGATGCAAATTCCATGAGTTTTTAGTTATATTCCTTGAATGCTATGAATGAAAGATTTCTCATGAAATTTTTGCAAGACTTTGATGCAGTTGTTTGGATGATTTCAGGGAAGAAGAGGCTAGGCAAGGAAGCAACAAATCAATAAAGGAAGCTTGAATATCACAAGTGGCGTTTAACCTCCAGTTTAACCTTAAACTGGAAGTTAAACGCCAGAATTGAAAGCACCAGGGAGCATTCCCACGTTTAAGCTCCAGTTTAAGCTTAAACTGGAGCTTAAACGTGTTCGACTATTTTTTCTCCTCCAGGGTTGCTTTCTCATTTCCACGTTTAAGCTTCAGTTTAAGCTTAAACTGAAGCTTAAACGTGTTCGACCATTCTCCTCCAGGGTTGCGTTTTGCATTTCCACGTTTAAGCTCCAGTTTAAGCTTAAACTGGAGCTTAAACGTGTTCGACCCAATTTTCCTCCAGGGGTTGCTTTCCTCATTTCCACGTTTAAGCTCCAGTTTAAGCTTAAACTGGAGCTTAAACGTGTTCGACATTTCACACTCCAGGATTGCTTTCTTCCATTCCCACGTTTAAGCTTCAGTTTAACCTTAAACTGAAGCTTAAACGTGTTCGACAATTTTACCTCCTGGAAGTGTCTGGCGTTTAAGTTGAAGTTTAAGCTTAAACTTCAACTTAAACGCCACTAATTGAAAAGGTTTCTGGGCCAAGAATATTGCAGTTTAAGTTAGCATTTGAGCACAAATATTAACTTAAATATACTCTGGTATGAAACCCAATTGAATATCATAGTTTATGGGATTGGGCCTGAAGAATTGATAAGTCTGGAACTTCAATTTGTTGAGTCATGTGTCATTACTTGATTATCACTAAGTTTGCTCAATGAATGTTACAGAATTGGATCAGTAGCCTCATCAGGATTTTGGATCATAAACCCAAAGCAAAAGGAAATCAGGAAAAGGCCTCAAAGCCTAAGAAACACAACAGAAGCTCAATTTAGAAAGTGTATAAATAGGATAGAATTTAAGTTTGAAAGGACCTTTTAGATAGTTTTGGGAATTCAATTTTCATACTCTTTGTAATTGAATTCAGAGCTATGACTCACTAAACCCCTTTCATTGGGTTAGGGAGCTCTATTGTAATTCAATGAATCAATAATAGTTTTTATCTTCTTCTTCAATCTTTTCTCTTGAATTTTGTTAGAAAGCTTCTCGATCTAATTCCATTGGTTAGTTGTCTTGGGAAAGAAACTATCCATAATTGGAATCCTTCGGAACCTTGGGAAAGGAATGGAGGATTCATGCTAGAGAAGCTTTCTCACAGTGAATTGGATTGGGGTTTGGATGGATATTGTGACATGTAATCCTACCAAATTGTGGTTCATGAAACTGTGTGGTATAATCAGAGATCGAGCATTATCTCTTCTTATGAACATTTAAACCAAGGGATTGGGAATTTGTTTGTTTTTAGAGAGAATTGGTGAGCCAAGGGATTGGGATCCAATCATATAAGATTGCCAAGCAAAATTCAATGAATGCATTGGTTGAGGAAGGGATAAAGATGTTTTGATTCGGAGATCTCAATATCTCCTGAAACCCAATGAATTCCCCATTTCTGATCTACCACTTTCTCTTTACATTCTGCAAATTTAATTCATGCAATAACCCCGATCCCCTTTTAATTTCAGCAATTTAGTTTCTCGCTCTTTAATTCATGCAATTTAAGATTCCGCAATTTCAATTTCTTGCCATTTACGTTTCCCGCTAATTTTACATTCCGCAATTCTCATCTAAATCTTGATTCCGCTCAACTAGAACACACTTCTAATTCGAATTGCTCACTCAACCAATCCTTGTGGGATTCGACCTCACTCTATTGTGAGTTTTTACTTGACGATAACCGGTGCACTTGCCGGAAGGAATTTTGCCGATCGTGCAATTTCCTAAAATCGTGGCTATCAAGTTTATGGCGCCGTTGCCGGGGACTGGTTTTCGATTGACAATTCTCAAATTGGAAGTTAACTAGATTGAGCATTTTTCTTGTTTTGTTAATTCAGTTCAAGTTACTTGTTGAATTTTAATTTCTGCACTCTGTTACTTGCTTTCTTTCTTTATGCCTTTAAATTCAAGCAACTAACTCACTGACTCACTAACTATTTGAATTAATTCCTCAACTGCTCTAACCATACTCTTCCATTAACCAAGAGTATTTCACTTGTTTGTTGCCTGTGCTGTGTTCTTGTATGACAGGTAGGAGAAGAGGGACATCAACTCCTCCATACACCGAACTAGAGAGGACCCTTCACAGATTTAGAAGGGAAGCAAGAGGGAAGAGAGTACTGGGAGAAGAAGAATCTGAAGGAGAATCTGAGGACAATTTTGAGGAAGCTCTAGATCTCAACATGGATAGAGAAGTTCACAACCATGAGAGGGCTGATGGAAACAATGCCATTCCCGAGAGGAGGGTTCTTGGTTCATACATAAACCCAACCTCTGGGAATTGTGGTAGCAGCATTCCGAAACCACCCATTCAGGCCAACAATTTTGAACTCAAACCACAGCTAATATCACTGGTGGAGGATCATTGTTCATTTGGTGGAAGTGCTAATGAAGATCCAAACCAACATCTCACAAAATTCTTGAGAATTTGCGACACTGTGAAGTCCAATGGAGTCCAGGAAGATGCCTATAAACTGCTCTTGTTCCCATTCTCACTTAGGGACAAGGCAGCTAAGTGGCTGGAATCATTCCCAAGGGGGAGCCTAACAACCTGGGATGAGGTGGAAAGCAAGTTTCTGGCACGTTTCTACCCCCCACAAAAGGTCAATAGGCTTCGATCTGAGGTTCAGACTTTTAGACAACAAGATGGTGAAACTCTCTACGAGGCATGGGAGAGGTTCAAGGAGTTGACAAGGAAATGCCCACCAGACATGTTCCATGACTGGGTGCAATTACATATTTTCTATGATGGACTTTCTTATGAATCAAGGAAGGCTGTAGACCATTCATCAGGAGGTTCATTGAACAGGAAAAAGACTGTGGAAGAAGCCATTGAAGTGATTGAGACAGTGGCTGAGAATGAGTACTACTATGCTTCAGAGAGACACAACACTAAGGGAGTCATAGAGCTGAACCATGTTGATACAATTCTAGCCCAAAACAAGGTGTTTGCCAAGCAACTAGCAGAGCTCACCAGGAAATTAGAAACAAATCAAGTGGCTGCAATACACACACAAGATCAAGAGGAGGTAAGCACTGAAGGAGGTGATTGGGAAGAGGCCAACTATGTGGGAAATCAACAAAGGCAACCATATGATCCACATTCCAACACTTACAACCCAGGCTGGAAAAACCACCCAAACTTTGGGTGGGGAAACCAGCAAACCCAACCACAAAACCACAAACCTTACAACCCCAACCAACATAACAATTCCACATACCAAAACTCCAACCAAAGATCATACCAAGCCACACAAAACACTTACTCCCAACCACCATATCATGGCCAAAATAATCAACCTGCCCAACCTAATCCGAACCAACAATTTCAAGATCAATTAAACAGGATAGAAAGAATGCTTGCAACCATGGGTCAAGACATAACCGAATTGAAAGCCTTTAAGGAAGAAGTAAATTCTAACTTGCAAAACCAAGGAGCTGCCATCCAGAAGCTAGAAAATCAAATCGGGTATTTGTCTAAGCACACCCCTGGGCCAAGCGTTTCTCATGCTGCCAAGGCTATTGCAAGGGAAGAATGTAAGGCCATAACCCTCAGAAGTGGAAAGAAGCTAAAGGAGATCTCAAGGGAAACCACAGAGGATGAAGCAAAGGAAAATGTGAGAGACAAGGAACAGGGACAATCTTTTACACCGTCTGCAACAAAAGAAAAAGAAAAGAGGTCCTAAGCCTTATACACCCAAAGCACCATATCCTCAACGTTTGATGAAAAGTGAAAAGGATTGCCAATTCTCCAGATTTTTGGAGATTTTCAAGAAACTTCAAATCAACATTCCGTTTGCTGAGGCAATAGAGCAAATGCCACTCTATGCAAAATTCTTAAAGGAATTAATGACCAAGAAGAGAAGCTGGAGAAATGAGGAAACTGTGTTGTTGACTGAAGAATGCAGTGCCATCATTCAACACAAATTGCCTCAGAAATTGAAGGATCCAGGCAGTTTCCAAATCCCCTGCATCATAGGAGAAGTCATGGTGGAGAAGGCCTTGTGTGACTTAGGGGCCAGTATCAATTTGATGTCTCTAACAATGATGAGAAGAATGAAGATTGAGGAAGCCAAACCAACAAGAATGGCCCTCCAATTGGCAGATCGAACTTTTAAATTCCCTCATGGGATAGTTGAGGATTTGTTGGTGAAAGTGGGAGATTTTATATTTCCTGCCGATTTTGTGGTGTTAGATATGGAGGAAGAAGCCAAAGCTTCGATAATCCTGGGAAGACCCTTCCTGGCTACTGCTGGAGCCATCATAGATGTCCAAAAGGGTGAACTCACTCTTAGATTACATGATGAGCAATTGGTGTTTAACGTATTCAAGGCAATGAGCTATCCATCAGAATCACTAAAGGAATGCATGAGGGTGGATGTAGTGGACATTGCAGTACAAGAAACCTTTGAGGAAACAACAAAGGAAGTGACAGAGGAAGAGTTCACCAAGGATATTGAAGTTAGTGACATCAAGGCTGCTGAAACAACTATGCCAAGCATGCCAGAGAGAGTGAAAGAAGAGAAGGAAGCACCAAAACCGGAGCTCAAAGCATTGCCCCCTAATCTCAAGTATGCATACTTGAGTAGTGATGAGAGCCATCCTGTTATCATTAGCTCTGCCCTGAGCCAAGAACAGGAAGAAGAATTGATCAAGGTGCTACAAACTCATCAAGATGCCATTGGATGGACCCTAGCTGATTTGAAGGGGATAAGTTCATCCATATGCATGCATAAGATCTTGTTAGAAGAGGATGCTAGACCCTCCATTCAAGCTCAGAGAAGATTAAATCCCGTCATGAAAGAAGTGGTACAAAAGGAGGTCATGAAGTTATGGCAGGCAGGGGTAATCTACCCTATTTCTGATAGCCCATGGGTTAGTCCCATCCATGTAGTTCCCAAGAAAGGTGGCATAACTGTGGTGCCAAATGAGAGGAACGAACTCATACCCACAAGAACTGTCACTGGGTGGAGGATGTGCATAGACTACAGGAAGCTCAATGAAGCCACCAGAAAAGATCATTTCCCACTCCCATTTATGGATCAGATGCTTGAAAGGCTTGCAGGACATGCTTACTATTGCTTTCTGGATGGATACTCAGGCTATAATCAGATAGTAGTTGATCCAAGAGATCAAGAGAAAACATCATTTGTTTGTCCATATGGAGTTTTTGCTTATAGGCGCATGCCCTTTGGATTGTGCAATGCACCTGCCACTTTCCAAAGGTGCATACTGTCCATCTTCTCGGACATGATTGAAAAATTCATTGAAGTCTTCATGGATGATTTTTCTATGTTTGGAGATTCTTTTCCTAGCTGCCTACACCACCTTGCCTTGGTGCTTAAGAGATGCCAAGAGACCAACCTAGTATTAAACTAGGAAAAGTGTCATTTCATGGTCACAGAAGGAATAGTTCTTGGCCACAAGGTCTCTAATAGAGGCATTGAGGTGGACAGAGCTAAGGTGGAACTCATTGAAAAACTACCTCCACCAAGTAATGTCAAGGCAGTTAGGAGTTTTTTGGGACACGCTGGCTTTTACAGAAGGTTTATTAGAGACTTTTCTAAAATAGCCAAACCTTTGAGTAACTTGCTTGTCTCTGATACACCCTTTGTATTTGATAAAAATTGCATGCTAGCCTATGAACTTTTGAAGCAAAAACTTTCCTCTGCACCTATCATTGCCCCACCTGATTGGAACTTAACTTTTGAACTGATGTGTGATGCATCAGACCTTGCTATTGGGGCAGTGTTAGGACAAAGGAAAGACAATTTGGTACATGTGATTTATTATGCCAGTAAAGTCTTGAATGACAACCAAAGGAATTACACAACCACTGAAAAAGAACTCTTGGTAATAGTCTTTGCATTTGACAAATTTAGATCCTATCTCATTGGATCTAAAGTCATTGTCTTCACTGATCATTCAGCTTTAAAATACTTACTTGCTAAACAAGAATCCAAACCAAGACTTATTAGATGGGTTCTTTTGTTGCAGGAATTTGACATTGAAATCAAAGACAAGAAGGGTGTAGAGAACAAGGTGGCAGACCATTTATCAAGGATACCATGTGAAGAAGGAAGCACACAAAGCACACATATAAATGAGTGCTTTCCTGATGAACAACTCATGGTAATTCACAAAGCACCCTGGTTTGCAGACATAGCAAACTTCAAGGCAACTGGGAGTTTGCCGTTGGAATTTAACAAGCATCAAAGGAAGAAATTGGTAAATGATGCCAAATACTTCATCTGGGCGAACCATACTTGTTCAAAAATGTTCGGATGGCATACTCAGAAGATGCATATCAGAGGAAGAAGGAAGGGAAGTCTTATGAGACTGCCATGGCTCCACTTATGGAGGACATTTTGCAGGAGAAAGAACAGCAGCTAAGGTGTTGCAGTGTGATTTTTATTGGCCCACTATCTTCAAAGATGCAAAGGAACTAGTGAAGCACTGCCATGAATGCCAGAAAGCGGGGAACCTGCCAAGAAGAAATGAAATGCCACAACAATTCATCCTGGAACTTGAATTGTTTGATGTATGGGGGATAGATTTCATGGGACCCTTTCCCACCTCATACTCAAATAATTACATTCTTGTGGCAGTAGACTATGTCTCCAAATGGGTTGAAGCAATAGCAACTCCAACCAATGATAATAAGGTAGTCATGAACTTCCTCAGAAAACACATTTTTTGCCGTTTTGGGGTTCCAAGAGCAATCATCAGTGATGGAGGAAGCCATTTCTGCAACAAACCATTAGAGGCATTGCTTCTAAAATATGGAGTCAAACACAAGGTAGCCACACCATACCATCCACAGACAAGTGGGCAAGCCGAAATATCTAATAGGGAACTCAAAAGAATCCTGGAAAAGACTGTGGGAACTTCAAGGAAGGACTGGTCGATTAAGCTAGATGATGCTCTTTGGGCATATAGGACAGCTTTCAAAACACCAATTGGAATGTCTCCTTACCAACTAGTATATGGAAAAGCTTGCCATTTGCCACTGGAGTTGGAGCACAAGGCATTCTGGGCCTTGAAACTTTTGAACTTGGACAGCAAAGCTGCCGGAGAAAGAAGGATGTTGCAAATTCAAGAGTTGGAAGAATTCAGAGCTGAAGCTTATGAGAATGCCAAAATTTACAAAGAAAGAGCAAAGAAGAAGCATGACAGCAACATAACCCCAAGGAAATTTGAAGAGGGACAAAAAGTATTGCTCTACAATTCTAGGCTGAAGCTATTTCCAGGGAAACTAAAATCACGGTGGTCTGGACCATTCCTTGTCACCAAGGTATCCCAATATGGACAAGTAGAAATCATGGAAGAAAAGTCACAACGAACCTTCACTGTGAATGGTCAAAGACTCAAACATTACTTGGGAGATGTGGAGGAGAAGGACAAGGTTAAATATCACCTCAACTGAGGAAGCTGACCGTCAAGCTAGTGACGTTAAAGAAGCGCTTGTTGGGAGGCAACCCAACCTGAGGTAATACTGCTTTGCTGTTTCTTTTATTTGTTTCAATAAAAAGGTGAAGTAGTTTCTGTGCATTGCAAAGAATTAAGTTTGGTGTTTCACACCAAACAATGAATTCATGGATCAATAATTCAAAGGGGAATGTGTGACTCTAAGTTTGGTGTTCCACCATACAGATCAACTGAACACAACCACCTTTGAATTATATGAAAGGAACAACCATTCTAAGTAATCACAGAAATGCTTAAAATCCTTAGCAGCAACTTCATTCCAAGGAGAATTCAAGGATTCAAAGAGCAGAGGAGTAAGTAGGAGACTAAGTTTGGTGTTCACACACCAACTTGAGACTCAGACACTTGCCCATACATAGTTGAGCTAACCATTCAAGCACTTGAGAAGCAAGCAACTTCATCACTCTTTGCAGGAAAGGAAACAAGGATCTTAGAAAGAACATGAAGCAACAACTAGGAGAAGAAGGAGAAATCAAATTGTTTCCTGGCAACAAAGAGAAAACAAGAAATTTCACAAGGTGGTGTTGTTCCTTGACCATTCTTTAAAAGGCAAACAAAAGCATGCTTGTTCTGGTTTTAACTGTAATTGTTGAATCTTTCTGGAATGTGAAATTTCTAGTATGTTTGTCTTTTTACTGCTTTGAATAAAGTGAATGCCTAGATGTTTGGATATAACTTCACCTTCTTAAACAAATGCTTGCCATGCTTGATTCTGTTTCCAAAAATAAAAGAAAAGTTTGAACAAAAGTAACTTGGCTCAATTAGTGACAAATCAAGTAGAATTAATTGTAGACTGGAACTCAGTGAAACTCATTGAAGGTTTCAAAAAAACACTAAAGGGATCCTTATCAGTAAACTTAATTCCAGAACGTATTTTTTTCTTAATCGACCCTCTATAGTGCACTAATACTAGAAAGCTATCCTCACTAGCCATTGTGTTTTACTCTCATACCCAATTGATGTTGATATCATATTTATATAGGTTGCCCCCATAGTAAATCTAATCAGTCTAATTCGAATTATATGAGGAGTATATCATGGCTGTAATTCGAAACGGTGTGTTTCAAATTAATAGGGTTTCACGTGCATGCTAAATCGAAAAACCATGTTTAGAATTAGTCACTGAGCAATATTGTCAAAATTGTTATCAAGTTTGCTTCATTGTTTTTGGCTTTTTCACATTATGTTACCCATATAAACTGTCAGAATATGAAGTTGAATATGCAAAGCATGAAAACATAAAATACATGTATAAGCAATACAATAAAATATAATCAGATAACAAGCTTTTTTACAACTACCATTGGATTTAAAGTGATGGCTATCCAATATATTCTTTGAATGATCCCTCTGTAGCGTAGAGCAAAAAGGGTTATTCTATTAGTAATTAGTGATTCTATCAATCCACATTTCTTTCACTATTTTATTGGAAAATTAACATAAATATACTGAACATAAACAGAAATTATTCAAACAAAACATAAATTCAAACAAAAAATTATTAACAATTACCAGAAACTCAAACCAAAATACACTGAACATAGAACATAAATCATTCAAATTAATACCACCGGCCTGTTCCCACCACTGTCGCAACTTCGAGCTTCGAAGCCACCGTCGTAACTTCCTTTCCCTCCATCGTGCAACTAGGCACTGTCTAGGCACTGCCATACCGTTGCCGTCGTCGCATCTACTCAAAGCCGCCCTCCCTATCACGCTCATTTCGCATCTTTCTTTTGTTGCACAACTGTTGTTCCTCCGTTGCAACTCGTCTCATGTCGTGCCTCCGTCTAGTGCTCCTCTGCTCCCGTTTCATCATGCTCTTCCCTCCTTATCTCTATTTCTGCCGCGCTCCAGCCTTCATCTTCTCTAGTTCCATGACGCTCCTCTATGTAACTTTCTATTGTGTTATTGATTTAATTGTTAGTGTTGTTGATGTGTGGTGTTGTTGCTTTGTTTTAAGTTTTGATTGGTGTTGTTGTTGTATTGCTATAATTTGTTAGTTTGGTGTAATTTTCCTACTGTGTTATCTTTGTTTTAATTTTTTTATTGGTGTTGTTGCTTTGTTGTCTTACTATTATCTTGATCTTAAGGAGAATTTGTTGAATGGAATAATACCAAGAGTTCTTGGAGAATTGAAGTAATTGTAGCAGTTGAATCTCTCTTACAACAATCTTTATAGCACAATTCCATCTAATTTTAATGGCATGTCAAGATTAACTTTTGTCAACATATCATACAACCAGTTAGATAGGCCTATTCCAAATAACAAAGTCTTTCTTTATGCTTCAATTGAATCATTGAAAATAACAAATGCTTATGTGGTAATGTCACTGGCTTGTTGCCATGCCCAAGCAGTGCTAGCGGCAAAAGTCACAAGGTCATGTTATTGGTTCTACTTCTTATCATTGGAGTATTAGCACTAGCACTTTGTGTGGTTGGTGTTTTAGTATATATTATTTATAGAAAAGCAAGAAAGAAAGAATCCTTGACTAAAGGAATGCAACGAGAAGAACAATTTTCCATATGGAGTCATGATAGAAAATGGCATTTGAAACCATCATTAAAGCTACCAATAATTTTGATGACAAGTATCTCATTGGCATTGGAGGACAAGGATCCATTTACAAGACTAAGTTGCCTTCAATTATGGCTACTGCTGTGAAAAAACTTCACATAGAATCAGATGCAGAGGATAAGTTCAATTAGAAGGCATTTGAAAATGAGATCAAAGCATTGACAGAAATCAAGCACTAAAACATCATAAAGTTGTATGGTTTTTGCTAGCATTCACGATTCTTCTTTTTTGGTACACAAATTATAATTATGTTTTAATATTTTTATTTATATTTTATTCATTATTTTTTATAAAATGATTATTTTAGTTGAACTACGATTAAACCGGATGAACCAATAAACTAGTAAATTAGTAGCCAAAACGGTTTGATGACTGATTTGGTTTACAGAACCTTGCGTGTGACACGCCCCTTTCTTCCCCCCAAACCCACCTCCTCCTTCGTGAAAGCAAAGAAAGCAAATCCATTCTTTGAAGAAACCAAACCCTAGCTTCTTCTGTCCGGTTTTGCCGCCACCGTCTGTGGTTGCCGGCGCCTCCGCGACGACTTTCTCCTTCCCCCTGTTCCACACCCAAAACTTGTTCCACGTCCCTCTTTCGTTCTTAACTTCCTTTCCTTCCTTCATTCTTCCCAAATCAGAGAGAAAAACCTAGCTAGCCTCTACCACTGCCAAATGGAGTGAGTGAGCCATTTCCGCCATCAGTGGTTGTATGAGGCTTCTCTCTTCGTCCTTCCTCAACCCCCTGTTTGCACTTCGCTCTCTTCTTCCTCGCTCGGCATCCATCCTCCATCGTCTTCATCCTACACGCCGTCGTCTTGTTGCCGTTTTGTCTTGCCATTTTTTCTCCTTCTCCACTCTCCAAAACTCAACTCAACCTCAACCAAATAAAAAAGTTAAAAACCCTAGCCTCAGCCGCCGTTCATCTGTCCGTCGAGCCATTGCCACTGTCTATTTGTTGAGCCACTGCCACTGTCCATCGCACGTAGGGCTTCTCTCTTCATCCTATTTTAAAAACTCCTGCTCTCTTTTTCAATTAATTAGACTTCGAAGGTCAGTTCACTGCTCACTTCTTCTATATTTTTTATGCCCTATTCAATGATTATTTGATTACTGATTATTTGAATGTGTTGTGTTAACTTTTTTTGAATGATTATTTGATTACTGATGAGCTATGGTTTTGCTGTGTTCTTGTTTTAATTTTGCTAATTATTGAAGGTCTTGTGATACTTGATTATTGAATGTCTTTTGATTATTGATCATGATTAGTGATGTTCTATTGGTGTTGTTGTGCTATGTTTTACTGTGTTTTGTGATTTAATTGTGCTTGTTGATAATTTGTACTGTGTTGTGTATACTGAGATTTTATACAATTGCATACTTGTTTATTTCACCGCTTCACGTTTTAGGGATGGTTTTTATTGGCCTCTTTTTTAAGTATTTGTTTTATTTTTAATAATTTGTTCCTATTTCATGATATGAATCTAAATTAATTTTTCACTTAGGTAGTTGTTATGTTTATCATCTAAATTCAATAAATTATTAATTTATATTTCATTTATGTTTATCAGCAAGCTTCCAATTTATTTATCTAGTATCCGCCTCTACTTGTCAATTGTTGTACATATGAATGTGTGATGTATGTTGATTGTTTTTCTGTTTTCTATTCTTTTTACCTCTTGTTGATGACAGATCCAGTTCTCAAAATCTTGGATTTTTCACAATCACTGTGGCCCTCCAACGCTGCAAATAAAAGCAAAAATTTCACTTTTCCTTATGTTGTTTTTTTTCTTTCTTCTTTTAATTATGATGCCTGTTTTAAGCCTCTAAGCTAACTCACGCGACGTGGATCTTATGTTTTTATTGAAGAAATTAAATACTTCTTGATATGTGGTCAGAAGGCATTTTGTCATCTTAGAGCTAAGGGGAGGAACTGTAATCTTCATATTCAATGATCTGAATACTAGAAGAATTGTGCCATATCAGTCTTAGACATCAAGAAGACCAAGAGTCTGCCTCAAAAATAGTGGTGTGCTGAAAGGACGATAATTCATAAGGCCCATTGGGCTAAGGCAGGATAATAAGAAGTCCAATAAAGCTTTCAAATTCAATGGGAGGCATAATTTTTATTAATTTTCAAATTTTTAGTCATTTATTTTTAATTTATTTTGCTGTTAGAGTTTGTTGGAAGATTTGATTTACTTCTGATTTGCTTAGTAGTATTTTTAGGGATTTTAAGTTTAAATCAAATCTGATCTAATCTAATAAGATCAAATCTGATTTAAATTAGTTATCATATCTTTAGGATTTTAAAATTTAAATCAAATATGATCTAATCCAATAAAATCAAATCTGATTTAAATTAGTTATCTTATTTAATCTTTTAGCTAGTTTGTTAGGGATCTATTTAAACACATTTGGTGAGATAATTTATACAACTTTTAATGAATAAAATTTTCTTAGTGGTTTATGCATGTTTTTTTAGTGTGATTAAGTGAGGTGAGTGATTTGCTTCGCTTGTTGCATGGAGAAAATTGAGTGATTCAATTTTCATCCCTTTGATCTAGGTTGTCAAGGGTAGGTTCTTTGAAGGTTTAGTAGGAAAAATCCCTTCCGATGACTTAGATTACTAAGAACAAATTTTTTAGATGTATAATAGGAAAACCCTTCCAATGATCTAAGTTGCTAAGAACAGGTTTTTTAGAGGTCTAATAAAAAAAATTCCTATCTATCCTTTTTATGTTTCTGTTGCGTTTTTTTTTTCTTATTCATGTATCCGTTGTTCTAATTATTTTCTTATCACTTCTAGATTGAGAGCTAAAATTTGATACTAGCAGCTCATGTTCAATTTTAAAAGCAATAAAAGAGAAAAGGAATGAGTTCACTCAAGACTTTGGTTAAATTGATAGGATGAATTTTGTCTACTAATGTGTGTATATATATATATATATATATATATATATATAAGTGTCTTGCAGTGTTTCTTTGGATATATTTTTTTCCTTATTTTATTTTTAACAAAGAATGCTTGATTGAAAGCCTATGCAAAAGTTCGCTTAATAAATAATAATAATGTAGTATATATAGTATTCACTGATTCTTGTACAATCTCACTTGATTGCATTATTGGTTAATGTTATTGATGTATGAGCATCTTATATCTATTTTCTATTTATTTTTTAGTTAAATTTATTTAGAATTTAATAAGTTTAATTATATTTTAATGTTAAATTTTTTTTTGAATGTTATTTTAAGTTGTTTTGGTATTTTTATTATTTCAGGTGAAATTCGGACGAATTTAGCAGAATTTTGTGCAAAAACAAAAAAAGAAAGTGGATGCTGTCAACCTTGACCTCCTTGCATTCCAACGATCATAACTTGAGTTATAGAGGTCCAATTGACGCGATTTTAACGGTGTTTGAAATCTAACTTATAGAGCTTTCCAACGATATATAATATTATCTACTTTTCTTCTGGAATCACTGCCAATTTTGGAGCTAAACACCGAACCTGGCATTTAGTGTCCTAGAAGACAGAAGCCCAAGCCACTACAATTCTAGCGCTGATCGCCAATTCTGGTGCTAAACGCTAGTAGTGCGGGTCAACCTCACCTAAAGGAGCATCTTTAACTAGATTTAGCTTTTAATTATTATTTTATTTTTTATTTTTGTAATTTTTATTTACATACAAAATCTTTAGGATTAAAATTTATTATCCTATTTTAATTTCAAATCAAATTAGGTTAGTGTTCCGAGAATTACCTAAAACAGTAAATCCGGGCCAGACGTGGGATCCGGGTCCTCTTTGTAACAACCCACAATTTTAAAAATATAAATATAAATAAGTTATAATTCATTTTTTAAATTAGAATTCCTTATTTTAGAAATTTATTTTATAAGTAATTAGATTAATCTTATACATATTTTAGTTCAATTAAATTCCGAATCTTATATGTATTTTTATTATAATAAAATATTTTATATAATTAAAACTATAATTTTAGTAGTTTATAAATAATAAAAATTATATATATTTTAATTCAGTAATTGATATTTTTAATTTTAGAATAAAGTTTAGTTAATAATATTATTATCGAGCTAGACATCCGTCGATATGAGTAAATATCGGTACTCTTCGGTGAACTTAGCCTTGCTAATACTTCACAGTATATCTTTTATTATTATGTTACTAATATCATTTATTAGTAACTTATATACATTATTATTTGTGTTTTAATATATCTAATTTTTATAATTATCCGTTTCGGATATTTATAACTTGAATCGCTGGCTCAATAGTTTGAAATCGCGACACCCAACCCTCCTAATGACACGTACCCAAACTCAATATATAATTATCATCATCAGCCATTAATTTCCTTTTACACCACCGAAAGGAAGAAAAAAGCTAGAGAGAGAGAACGTGAGAATTTCATGGCACCGTAAACTTTTGATTTTGATTTCTTAAGATCCGTAACTCCAATAAAAAATTTAATTTGGTAAAAATATTTGTATTCTCCTTCTCTACACGTTAGCATTACTTTTTCGGTAAAAATTGACGGTGACGTAACTCTTCTTTTCCTTTAGTTCGGCCAATTGGAGTTCTAGGAGGTACAAACGATTTCTGACATTTTTCTCTTCAGCAGTTCGGTTAGAAAACTTTTTCGAAATTTTTGTTGTTGTAATTTCTGCACAAGGTAAGGTTTTGATAACTTTATAATAATTAAATATGAATTTGATAAGTGAATGTTGATTTGGTTGATTATTGTTTGGTTTTGAATGAGTTTATGTAGAATTATTATTGTTGCTTGTGATTTGTTGGTTCGGCTATGAAGAACAGTTCAGCTGTGGTTGTTTTAATGATTTTGGGACTGTTGTGATGTAGTATTTCGAGATAAATTTGATGAGGTTTGATAGCCACGAGATTTAATCAAAAGCTATGAAAAATCATTTACCAACTGTTGAAAAACTAGTTAAAAATCAAATAATTTTGATGAATTTTTGAAGAGTTTGATTTGGTTATTTGAAAAACAAAAAAAAAACTCATGTTTCAACTATTTTTTGGCCAAAATATAATTAAGAAAGAGTTTTGAGACTGGAAGTTAAATAAAAGGAAATTTATGAGTTAAAATAGAATTTTTAGAAGTTTAGTGATTAAAATGTAATTTCTAAAAAGATTAGGGGTCAAAATAAAATTTTAAAATCCTTAAGAATTATATTAGTTGATTTTGAGTTATTAATAAAATGATGATTTGATTTTGGAAGCGGTTCGATTTTAAGTTGGTTTGATTTTAAAAGATATTTAATATTAAGATTGGTTCGATTTTGTAAATGATTTTGCTGTTGGAAATGGTTTGGATGGGACCCGAGAATGGTGGCAAGGTCCGAGTTTTAGGGGAGGTGCTGCCGAAATTTTTAGAAGAATTTCGAGAAGTTTTATTTTGGCTAATTTGAATTGAAGAATTGTTTTATTTGATTTTGAGTTAAAACAATTTAGTTTTGAAATGAGATTGGTTGTCGCTTCCCTAAAAGTCTAGAGGTCTTACCGAGAGATTTAACTAATAAATGATTATTCTTTTGTCTTTTGAAAGAAGACTTTCGGTTCTTTGTGAAGAGAAGAAATAGCGATGAAGAATTATTTTTGAAAGATATAAATATATTTTTATGAAAAGATTGAGTTTAATATTATAATTATATAAGTTTTTTTCGGGTAGTTTGGATAATAAATAAAGTTCAGGGTAAACCGGATATTTTATAAAAGTTCAGGGTTATTTTTATAAATATGAAACAAAGAGCGAAGGTTTAAATATAATTCTATAAAATATTGAGGAGTTCGGGGTTTAGAAAGTAGTTAATAAAAATTTGAAAATAAGGTTTTATAAAATAAGTTTTAAAAGTATTATAAATATTATTTTAAATATGTGTTTAAAATTACTCATTTACATTAGAGTAAATTATTATTTATCAAGATAATATTTTATAAGAACATTATTATATGTATTATGAAAAATTAAACAAAGAGTGGTAAATAGACAAGTTTTTCTAAAAACTTTAGAAAGACAAATCTAAGTTAAGGATCTCATGATCCTCTCTTCATAAAATATTTAGGAAAAGATAAGGGAAGAGTGTGAAGATAGTTTGTGATGTTGAAAGTAAGGAATTAAAAAAATGATGAGAAAGAAAAGAAAAGATTAAAAGAATCTAAGGAACCTCTGTCACAGGAGAGTAGAGAGCAGGAATAAAAGAAACGAAAGAAAGAACAAAAAGAAAAGGAAATAAGTAGAGATATTGTTTGGCACTGAGAACGAGCTGGGATGATTGTGTACCTGCTAAAGATAAGCAGAGATATGGTAGTGAGTCTACTGAGATTTACTTTCTAGAGATACATCAGCCAATCCAGGGGATGGTCGCACCTGTAAGACAGAGGTTGCTTACAAAGGTTATCGATACATACATTGGCTAGAGAGCCTCACCTGTAAGACCGAGGTTGCTTACGGAGGTTATGTTTGCATATATTGGCTCAAGAGAGTCGCACCTGTAAGCTAGAGGTTGCTTACAGAGGTTATGGCACTGGAAACCAAACTCAGACAAAGGTTGTTGAGTTACGTCAAGAGCGGGACGAAACCGACAGATGAGCTCATTACCTGCACTAGGGATAGACATGCATCATACTTGTTTGCGCATATTTGTTTGTCATTGTGTTTTCTATGATTGTGTGTGCTTGTGATTGGATTCTATGTTTTGTAATTGCTGAGTTGGATTATACTTTGTTGACTGTTGTTATCGATTGTGAACATAATGAAACGAACTTAATTTCTAACCCTAACCCTACTAAGAACTCCCCAGTTCTTATCCCCTATCTCCACCCCTATTAGCTACAGGTGCGAAGGTTTAGTGCGGAACTACAAGAGCATAGAAGATTCTGTTTACAAGTTGAGTTGTTAGATTTTATTTTTTCATCGTCATTTATTGTTTTAGTTTTTAGAGGGGTAGAAATTGTATTTGAGGATCTTTGAGTAAGTCCATGTACATAATGCTACGTGGATATATATAATTTTGTGATTAAATGATTTAAAGTGCCGACTCTTCGTTTTCTTGGTGAAAGTTTCGGTTCGTATTCGCAAAGGCTCAATATTAAATAAAAATAATATAGAATAAAAAGGTTTAGAGGTAAGTAACGCCTGAGCTTTTAGTACAATCATGAGGTGCTAAAAGTTAGGGTGTTACACTCTTCGAGTGTTGATGTCCAACCTGTTTGGTGTTGAGGTACCGCTTATCTGAGCTCCTTGTGAGGGGTTAGGTGGTGGTACCTGCAAGAGACTCGATGCTTAAGTTAGCATGGGCTTTAGCAGGTTTTTGTAGAATCAGAGTATGTGTTATACCTGGGAGCTCTAGTGTATTTATAGTAGAATTGGTGATCTTTTGGGGAGAGGATCTTTATCTTATCTTGTATCCATTTGTAGGATCTTATATCTTTTTGGTAATCGCCTTTTAGTGGGCGGGACCTTGCTGTATTGGGCTTTTTGGACCTATTGGTTGATAACCGACCTCTTTAGAAGAGGTCGGGGGAGGTAGGAGGGCTCTCCTCGAAGGTCGGCCCATTTACCCTTTGTCGGCCCAGACCTAGTTCTCGGGTCAGGATATAAACAGTTAGATATAAAAGGAAAAAGATTCACCCTTTAGGGGGATCTTCTCACTTCCGCACTTTTTAGAACCCTTGTTTTCTTTGTAAGTCATGAGCCAGTAAACCTCCTTGGTTAAGGTTAGGAGCCCTGTTTATTTCTATGGATTAAGACTATTACTTTTCTGTTTTAATTAATATACTGATTCAGTTTCGAGGATTAGTTTCGTTCTTAATTTTACGAATCTGGCTGGAACGAGAGTATGACCCTTATTCTAAATGCGATCTTGTGACTCTTGGGAGAGGTTTCTCACCTGAACACAGCTTGAAAGTAAATTCCTCCTAAATTGCTAATTACTTGAACTAATCTGGATACGTGACATATAATCCGTTTGGTTTTGGGTAAGTAGGGTTTTTGTGACCGTAAACTAGATTTGAACTTAACCCTCTAATCGGAATCAAGTGACCAAGAGAATGGCGGTCGATGAAGGTTAGAGGAGACTAAATCACTAAGAGATTAGGGTTTAGCCAATTACAGTTTTCCATGAAATGAATCTTGCATGATTAAAATAGTTGGTAAGAAAACTTAATCTGGAAAAGTAAACATCTCCAATACATTAACTGTTTTCTCTCATTAATTTTACACCAACTCTTTGCCTTTTCTATTCTCTGAATTACTGTTTAATCATTTTGAACCCCAAAAATATCACTTTCTACTTGCCTGACTAAGTGAGTTATTCGATCATTGTTGTTCAGTCTATCAATTCTCATGTGATCGACCCTCATTCACCTGAAATATTACTTGGTACGACCCGATGTACTTGTCAGTTCAGTTGTGGATATTCCGAAAATTCGCACCAGATATCTTTTATTGATTATAGGTCAGTACCTGGCTTGGATTGTACATGTTTGGATTTTTTTCAGGATTGTAATTTGTATGTCGGATTGGTGATTATGAACTTTAGTTATCGATGCATTATTCTTTTTACTAAACTCTACTACTATGGTAATATTCTTATATGAAATTTACTTACTATATATATATTCTTAATAAGCTTGTAAGTATACATATTTGTTTAAAAATAAAGATAATAAATTATTATTTATACTCATAAAAGATACAGATGTTGATAAATGTATCCATATAAGAATAAAACGACAATTATAATCACGGAAGATGGCTTCCGTGTATTAAGAATACCCAGACGTTGATTACACAATTAATCCGTTAAAGTATTCTTGACACACAAAAACTATTTTCTATAGGTACAATTATCGTTTTATTTTTGTATGAATACATTTATCAATGTTTGTATCTATTATAGATACAAATGATAATTTATTCAAATAAAGAATAAGATTTTGACGTACATAGCATACTTTCACCATTGAAGATATAACATGAAATCTGGATCTATGCATGTAATCATTGTTATTCTATTTTTATACTTCTATTTATTTATTTATTTATTTTGGTAAAGAAGCTTTATTTCTTTTGGTACATAACTACATATACATTTGGTTATGTTTTTCTTTTGGGTATTAGTCATAGTATTAGAACCTTTTTTTTCTTTTTATATTCAAACACTCACTCACACTACATATTTACGTACAAAGGTCACATCCACAACTGAATTCAACCGCTCTAAAACATGGATGTGGTCATTTCAAAAGCATGAGATATGTAATTAGTAGTTTAGTACAAGCCTCTAACCACGGTTATAGCATTAGGTTTTTTTTTACCATTATAGTATTAAGTTATATGTCGGACGCTTTTTGGATTTGATTTTGAAAAAAGTACTTATTTTTTTTATTTTTTAAAAAGAATCTTTTTTAATAAACAAAAATTATTTTACATTTGAATAGAATGTTTAAAAAGAGTTTTTAAATATTAATAACGTCTTTTGCTTTTTGCTTTTTCTAAAAGTAAGGTATTGCTAATTTTTAGAAAAAATAAATAATTTATTTTTTTTAATAAAAATATTTTTTTAAAAAATCTATCCAAATAAGTTTTAAATTGAATAAAATTATTTTATTTAAAAAAAGGAACTTTTTTCACTAAAAAAATCCAATCTAAACTAGTACTCAATCTAGCTACAAAATACATTTCTTAATTTTTGGTCAATAATTTTGGAATGAAGTGGTATGGGTACATATTTGGGCTTGAGCAAGGGCTTTGGAAGAAACAGGGACTGAGTCCAAGATATCTTCTTATGATTAACTTGGCCCAATACTTGTGCTAGTTGTATGTGGTAATTACTTGTTGGGCCTTTGACCCCTTTGTCTACCAAAAAAAGATAGTTTTTATTTTTACTAATAAGAATTGAATATGAATTTTGAGCTTGTAGGGTGGCCCAAGCTAAAAGCTTATTATATAGCTGATTGGTGATTAGCTTAGAAACGTGACGTTCGGAGTTTATTGAATTGAATTGAAGAGATCAACAATTTAACATGATTTACGAAGACAGATTCGTTAGTAATAAGAAAATTAAGACATGGTTATTTTTGTAATTTTGATATGGCCAAGTGAAAAGTGATATTAGTAGCCCCGAGACATGGTTATTTTTATAATTTTGATATGGCCAAGTCCTAAGTGAAAAGTGATGTTGGTAGCCCCCAGGTTTCATTACTTGATACATAGTTTGTCTTCTTACGTTGTCTTGTCTCTCTTCTCTCTTTCCCTCCATTTCTATCTGGATCCATAAGCCAAAGGTATTCACTTCAATATCCATTCCCCTCTCTCTCAATTGCCTCCGTCTTGATTCATATGCTCTCTTATTTCTTCTTTGATTTGAATTTTACTGTCTTAACATATACATTCATGAAAGCTCTAATATGTTACCTGCAAATTTCATGTTGCCCGATCTAGTCCACTGCTACCCGTACCCATTGGTTGTCGGTCTGGATTGATTTGTTTTCTCGTTTGATGATTGCATGCCATCTATTTATTAAAATCACGCAACCAAACTCATCTAATTTGTGAATTATGACATTATCCATTGTCAATACAAGTATAATTGTGTTAATTGTCACTCATTTGCGCATGTATGTATTTGTATAATAAAATATTGTACATTCTAATAGGAACTTCCGTTCTTAGCTACATTTTTACGTTCTTGCAACTCTTTCTCGTGGTTCTGTAGGAGCTCGCCCCTGAAAACCTTGTTGGGCATATTAAGTTGGACTCAGTGAGGCACTTCTTTGCTCTGTTGAGCATGATATATACTGAAAAGTATTTTAAAATAAGTTTTATTGTTGTTGAGTACCTGATTCTGAACAAAATTACTGTTATCTTTTTTGCAGCCATGGGTGAAATGAATTGGATTCAGCGCAAGATCTTCCTCTACAATGTTACTTTTGGGCTTTATATGTTGGATTGGTGGGAACGCTGTACTTTCAGTATCCTCTATTGCAGTCTCTTTTACATGGCTTTTACCTCATTTACATTTTCTTTTTCTTTTTTTAACCGATTAAAACTCAAATCATTTCTAGATATTTATGTGCGGGAAATGTGTATCTTTTATGCCAAGGAAAGATAAATAAAACCATATTGGAGATACTTTACCATTTTGGATCATTTTAGTTTAGATCATTTTTTTTCTTTCCAAAAGTTATTTCAAAACATTATTCGACAAACAAGGCAAAGTTGAGTGCCTTGAATTCATGTGCAATCTTGTCTGTTGTGGTACTGCTTGTATATGTTCCTAAATTTTTTCAGATATTTTGCTGATTGTATTAATGTGGTTCGTGATACGATATGTTACTGAGTTTTTCAGGAGGTGAGTGCAATCCATTTTCTCTCTTCTAATATATATTTTAATTATTGTAAATTTACCTAGCATTGCGAGATAGCCTTTTATTAAAAATTTAACAAGTTAGTATCCATTTTTCACATATGCCTTTCGCCAAATTCGCAAGTAAATGTGGATTCTTTGTAAAGCAACCCCAGAAGCCCTTTAATATAAAATTACATTTAAAATGCTCTTCAAAATGATTTTTTTGCTGAAGCTATACATAAATTGTTTTTGGTAACAATGCTAGCAGCCTTTTGCTACTTTCTTCAGTACTAGAAAGATTGCTCCTGCTCCACCAGTTTGACCAAATTGTGTAGTTACATTTTAATGGCAGGTATGTGTTCAAGCAGTATATGTAGATGGTGACTTGAGAATTCATATTAGTTGCATTTGGTGTAGCTGACTAGGAAAATATCCTATAGCAGTTTGATATGAACTGACTTTGGAGTTTCTTCAAACTGCCAACAGAAATTGCACATCTCATACTTGTTGTGCACCATCATTAATTTTATATTTTTGACATTTGCTTGCTTGTTAAATTGTTTATGATGGATGTTAATTGCATTACTACGTTGTAACAATTTTTTTTTTTTGAGAATTTTTACTATTGTGTTTGTGCTATTGAAAATTCAAAATGTGAGATCCTCTTTAAAGCCATAGAAGGTTTCATTAAAGACCCATATTTGAAATGTATCAAGCGACTGAAGCTAACGAAATTTGTTTTGATCTCATAAGATTTTCTTTCCAAATTGAAGACAACTTAAAGAGAAAATCAAAAGAAAGTTTACAGAATTTAGTTTGCTTTTTTGTTGTACCTAACAAATAAATTACTGTATACACAAGTGTATCATCACGCTGACAAAACCAAGTTCGTTATTAGTTTATTTAATTAGTTACTGTTGTTGTTGTTTCTTTAATTATTATTATAAAAAATAAAATATCAAAGCCATGAAAGCATATACGTTCTCCTCTTTGAGGCAATTTTGTCAGGTTGGGGACTACTTGTGCAGCAAGGTTTACCTTTTTAAATTTTAAACATGCATACAAAAGAAAACTATTTGATTTGAAAATTAAATCTTGCATTTTGGGTGTTTATTAAATAAGAGAAGATTTCAATTGGTAAAATCAATTCGGATTTGGTTCCAAATGCTTATAACATATAGCAATATTTTTTGATTTAATTTAACATTCTAAAAAGAGATATAACGAAGAGTTTTAATTTATCCGATCCTTTAAATTATTCTCTTGATGTTTAAATAAATAAAAATTTAAAAAAATAATTTCTTAAACAATTATTTAAAAGTTAAAAGAATAATCAGGAGAATAAATTATGACTTTTAATAATTTTTCTTCTAAATATATGATTTAAGATTTAACTCAGAAAAACTCAATTGAAGAGTGCATTTGTCTTGTAATTGGTAAACAAGGAACTTGATTCCTATTTAAACTAAGTTTGTTATGACATGATTTATTTGAAAACTTCTATCACAAAAGCGAGTTAAAAAACAAAAAAGAACATTTGGATGATACTGATTACTGAATACTTACTGACAAAGTAAGTATACAACATGGTGTTAGACTTTCACCAGCACCTATATTATTAGATTGGAAGATGACATAGCCAAAGACCTTTGTACAGTTATAATATTCATAAATATTGTTCCAAATTAACCCAAAAAAAATAAAGAAATAAGACATAAATGGAAGCATGTGCATTGAACAACTAGTAGTTAAATTGAGATTAAAGAACCAGTAATTTGGAGAATCCAACCAGAAATGTCTTGGAAAAACTATTCTCTGCCTAATTTAGAAGCCATTTTGAAAATCAAAAACCCTAAACTAGCATGTCAAATTTTTACAGGTTGGCTGCATAATCAACAATGAGAATCATGATGTGGGACATCAAAAGTGCCACCAAAAGTAAGCAAATAAAGAAACCTAACTAGCACTCCTTATTCATAGCATGAACATCCATCCTAATAGGGCTTCAGAGATTAAAGGGTTAATGCTGCTACACCAGACACACTGTTGTAACACTCTGTTAGAGTTGCACTAGCTGCAGCAGACATATTCAAAATCTCCGGCGACCGAAATTCCTCCCAATCAGTGGATCCGTTCTTAGTGAAAAAGGCAATAAGAGTGTTCATCATTCTATGGACAGCTAACTGAAATTCTTTTTGGTTCTTAGCTGCACTATTGCTAATAGTTGGACCAAGATTATATACGACTGAGCCAACAGGAGCCCCCTCGGAGTATGGCTCGGGTCCGGAAATGACCAGCAAGTCAGCAACCAGATCCTCAAAATGCTGCAGAGGAATAAAATGCTAAGATGTATAAGCGCATGATTTATGCATGCATGTATGATATCTGATTCGAGTTTCGTGAAAAATAGATTATGTGAAAAATAATAGTTAAGACCAGAGATTTGGGGTAAGTAAATTTGTGAGGAAAAACACTTCTATTAATGGCAGATAAGCAATACGAGAACTAATGATGAGAAATAGAGGTGGAGAACAAATGTCGAGACCTCCACTAATGTCACAAGAGGATGAATGATCTTTGTTTAAAGTGCACATGGGTTGGTTAATGGTTGTCAAGTATTTTGGGGGAACACCAGAATAGTTTTTACTCGTGAAGGTGGTGAATGAAATCAAGAACAATGAAAGGAAATTTGGGTAGAGGAAAAGATGGATTTTTTAACTTACTAGCTTCAGAAGTCAGAAAGATCTAGAAAAAGGTGAAGGTGAAAGTGAAAAGTAGTGAAAGTGAAGAAGAAGATGATCGTAATGGTAGTGGTGCTTTATAGAGGTGGATGGAGGTAATTTTTATAGTGTAAAACCATGATGAAGAGGAAATCTATTGTCCGATGGTTTTTAATCTGATATTTGATTTACTACTTTTTTCAAAATATCTTTAGGTGTTCCTGTCACCTCAAGTCTTGTCAACTGAAAAGGTAGGAAGTTGATTCTTACACGTTAAACCAAAGCTCCTGACATGTGACATTAGTGAAGGGACATCTAGTTTGATTTTCTTTTAACTAGATGACACTCCAAATCCAACCAATCCACTTCCACCAATATAGTTCCCACGAGAAATTCAACTTCTCAATGTGTTCTTTTGGGTTCCATCCTTTTAGCCTAATACCTTTAGGAGGAACTTAACTCTTTTTTTTACCATGTTTGTAGGTCATTATAAAAATTAATTATGTACAAAAAAAGTTTATATTTTTAATACACAATCATAAGCCCCCATGCAGTCTTTGAGGATACAAAATATTCTCTCAAGTTGCATTGAACTTTTTTGCACTCCACAAAACTAAGAATATTTTTTTTGTTAACATATCATAACTCTAAAGAATCAAATCTCCCCTCTTTTATTCATTTTTTGTCATAATGAGATATGTATTTGTAAATATTTTGATATTCAAATATTTCTGTATAATATGAATATAATTATGTACTCATAAAAAAATGAATAAAAGAATGTTTTTGTACAAATATTTTAAATATTAATAAAATAAATAAATAAATAAATAAGATTAGTAAATAAATATATTCATAATTTATTTGTATATACGTATGTATTTATTCTTAAAAGTAGTGTATGTGTATACATATTATTATTATTATTATTATTTATTTATACATATATATACATATATATATATATATATATATATATATATATATTTTTATGAAAACAGAGGGATGATTTGATTTAATATAATAATTTAATATATAAGGAAATAAGAAGAGGAGAAACTCTTACCCTTTTAATTGGACACATTTTAAATTTGAATACTTGAATTTGGAGAGACACAGAAGAAGAGAGAACACCTGAAAAGGTAGGGGAGAGGGTGTTCCTCATCATCTCTGCTAGGACATGTTTTACACAGCACAGTATCATCACTGCTATCACCACCACCATCTGTCTTCTTCAACAATTGGGAGTTTTTCTTAGGGCAAAGGACACTACCACATTCAACTTTGTTCTGTCTTTTTACTCTGTCTTCTTACTTGGTAAGACCCTTTTTTTTCTTTCCTTGTTTTTGTCTTAACCCCTCTCAGCCCCCATGTATATCGGGTTGCTAATTTTGGAATTAGCTATAGAGATTTTTTGATAAAGATCTTTCACCTTACAACTTTGGATGTTATATCCTCATTTGTATACGTTTCCAATGAAATCACAAATAAAAAAAAGAAATTGAATTAAAATTATGAGCAATGTTCGTTTGTAACCATAAATAGATATTTAAAAATAAAAATAATTTATTTTAATTAAATTTTTTTTGCAGGAGGAGTGTATGATTTTAAGAAAAGCAGTAGCCATTTTTTTCTGCCTTTTTTTAGGCCAAAAAAAGGAAGGTATCCATAACTTTCTTGCCCTATTTATGTTCGACTCTTTTTAGGAGCTTAGGGTGGGACACTTCACTTTTTTGAAACAGTTTCAAAAAAAATGGAAGGTACCCATAATTTTCTTACCCTATTTATGCTCGACTCTTTTTAGGAGCTTGGAAGGTGGGACACTTCACTTTTTTGGAACTATTTTGTATTACAAATTTCTTAAAATGCATCACTCACATTTTTTGAGTGTATGATTGCTAAAGCAATTTTCTCATGTATTGCAGGATGCTTGCAGAATAATATAACATAAACATTGGCTCTTGATAAATAAGCCTTTTGGAATTAAAATTCTAACTTCTAAAACTGAGATTAGGCATAGTACTACTTAACGTACTTGAAATTGATGGGGCCGATGGTTGTTCCATGATCTGGGTCCAGCAAGATGCTGTGTCCGCTGGGATGTACCTCAGAAACAATGTAAGGACCCTCCCATTTTGGCAAAGACATCTTCCTCATTACTACGTCTACTGATTTTTAGTACTAGATCTCCCTCTAGGAACACCCTGGACCGAATGTACTTGTCATAAGCTAATGCCAGTCTCCGGTGATATTCTTCCATCTTCCTTCCCACAACTTCTCTTTTTTCTTCCAACTGTTGCAACTCAGCTTCACGATCCCTTGACTTTTAGAATACGCGTCACCTCCCTACAAGTAACTGGGGTGTTCTCGTCTTCCTCCATATTCTCCAGATTCGCGAACATAGGTAGTGAGGGGGTTCTATACCTCGTTTGATCTCTAGCTATCACGTCGAAGTGTTCCTCCCCAGTGGAGTCGCCAGATGATTCAGGTGGGTTTCGTGAAAAATAGATTAAGTGAAAAATAATAGTTAAGATGAGAGATTCGGGGTAAGTAAACTTGTGAGGAAAACACTTCTATTAATGGCAGATAAGCAATACGAGAACTAATGATGAGAAATAGAGGTGGAGAACAAGTGTCGAGACCTCCACTAATGTCTCAAGAGGATGAATGAGCTTTGTTTAAAGTGCACATGGGTTGGTTAATGGTTGTCAAGTATTTTGGGGGAACACCAGAATGCCAGTTTTTACTCGTGAAGGTGGTGAATGAAATGAAGAACAATGAAAGAAAATTTGGGTAGAGGAAAAGATGGATTTTTTAGCTTATTAGCTTCAGAAGTCAGAAAGATTTAGAAGAAGGTGAAGGTGAAAGTGAAAAGTAGTGAAAGTGAAGAAGAAGATGATCGTAATGGTAGTGGTGCTTTACAGAGGTGGCTTGTGGTCCTTTTTATAATGTAAAACCATGATGAAGAAGAAATCTATTGTCCGATGGGTTTTAATCTGATATTTGGTTTACTACTTTTTTCAAAATATCTTTAGGTGTTCCTGTCACCTCAAGTTTTGTCAACTGAAAAGGTAGGAAGTTGATTCTCACACGTTAAACCAAAGCTCCTGACATGTGACATTAGTGAAGGGACATCTAGTTTAATTTCTTTTAACTAGATGACACCTTTAGACTCCAAATCCAACCAATCCACTTCCACCAATATAATTCTCACGAGAAATTCAACTCCTCAATGTGTTCTTTTGGATTCCATCCTTTTAGCCTAATACCTTTAGGAGAAACTTAACTCTTTTTTTTACCATATTTGTAGGTCATTATAAAAATTAATTATATACAAAAAAAGTTTATATTTTTAGTACACAATTAATATCAAAACTATCAAGACAATACCATATTCAAAGAATGAGAAAAAGAAATTTGTTCTAGATGCCAAACCTTTGGAGGTTTGAGCATCATATACATCATTGTCTTCAAGGATAAAAGAAATGCATTATCAATGTACTCCTTAGATCTTCTATGCCCATCTCGACTGGCTCCATATGATTCTGGGTAGGAAAAGTCTAGGGGGTCAGCAATTTTATTGCATTTTGGCCAGCATGTAACCAGCAGAGAAATGTGAGCCATTGGATGAAATCTCACACCAATCTCATACCATCAAATCATCATTGATGGCTAGTTGATGGCTATCAATCACAAATATTGCTGGCCCCCTAGCATTGCTCTTCTGGGTATCCAGGCTCATTATCCCTACCTTGCCAAGTGCCAGAAAGACTAAGGCAGACTGTTCCACAGTTATATAAATTTGGATTTATCCTAATGGCCACCGGAGTGGTAGTAAACTTTCTGCAGTAAGATAATACAGGTTTACATCACATACAGCAAAAGGAACCTTCTATAACACGTGGAATATTTAAGAGATGATACATACCGGGGGAGAAGCAGGATAGTTATCAGGAAAGGAGCAATCAAAAAAGAAAAGACCATCGTGGTATGGAGTGCCTTGAGGTCCAATGATGGCAGCCCTCAGAAGCTGCATCCTGGATTCACTAACTTTTAACAAATACTGTTTCGGCAAAAATAAGTTTGTGAAATGCATATGCATACCTTACCATATAGCAAACATTATTTTTATAGATGCAGGACATAGTGGATTACTTAAAAAAGGAATACCTGGCGAATCAGGGGCGCAGGTAGGTATAAACAAAGGGGGGCAATGGCCCCCCCCAAAATTTTAGCTTTTATTCAAAAAAAAAAAAAAGTCTGATCCCCCTTTTTTTATTTCTCAGCCCCCCTCTCTCTTTTTGTTTTATCTTTTCCAATCCCCCTCCCCCTCTCACTTTTAATTTCTACAAAACCCAGCCCAATAGCCCATCTGCCCATTCCCTATCCCTTTTCTATTTTCCAATCCTTATCTCTTTTTTATTTCCCAACGTATAATCACTAATCAGTTCCCCAATCCCCTTTTTCTATTTTTCAACATACAACCGGTCTCTTCCTCTCCCTCTCTTCCCACCTTGGCTTTCAAAAAATTTAGGTAACAATTTTTTCTATTCTTCTTCTTCTTTATCTCTTTAATCTTCTTATTTTTTACAATTTTACCTTTTTAACTCTTTTTTTTTGTTTTTTGCAGATTAAAAAAAAAGAGTAGTTTAACAAGTGATTTTTCACTCCTCTTTCTCAAAAAAGGTTCTATTTTTATTCTTTTTTATATATTTAGTTATTTACTTAATTAGTTAATTTATTATTATTTGTTAATTAAGTTTATGTTATTATATGTTAGTTTGTATATTTAGTTTTTTTTATTAGTTAACTATTTAATTACAATTTTATATTATTTATACTAAGATGTTAGTATTATTGTTCTGAATTTTAATATTTTATTTTAATGATACAAAACTGTAAGTAGTAATTTTTATATATTATTGTCTTATTTTGATTGAGATTATATATATATATTTTTTTTAATTTTATCAATAGAAATAGTAATATAAATTATAACACCGCCCCCCCTAAATAGTTAGCCTGGCTCCGCCCCTGTGGCGAATTCCCCTAAAAATTTTCCACTCCTCCTGGATTCTTTTGGCCAGTTCTTGGGTCGCTGTAGGGAACATTCAAGAAAGAGCGAGAGCAAACAATCAAAAGCTTGAACATTAGGTTGGTAGATATAACTTAGAAACAGTTTTCCAATATCATTACCTGCACCTCTGAAGTACCCTGCTTATCAAAGAAATGATCAGGAAAAGAATCAACAACATCAAATTGCTTAAATTGCCAATATTTTTTGCATGACAATATCATCCTTGGCTTCTGCTTTTCCATGGGAACTTGATCCTTCAGAAGCACCAACTTGCTTGCATTCACTTGAACCAATATCCTTCAATCAAAGCAGTAAAAAACCCCAGTAGGTAAATTGTCAAATTGATCCTGCATACTTGAATAAACATCATCGTAGAAGTCCTCACTGTAATCAAATTCAGAGCCATAATCAGGATCTTCATCCATTTCATCTTCATCAATCATATCCTCATCATCCTAACATGAAATATCATCATAACCATTGGGATTGTTTGAATTGAGCGATCCTGAGGTGGAGCTCTTGCAGAGGTCACCACTACCAAAGGACTCTCCCACATTCATAAGAGTTTTCATTGTCGCCTACAATGGCATCCTGACAAGAGAAGAAAAAACACATGTGAGCTCCTCCATGAGGTAATAAAATCATGATAGATATGGTTTCACTTTCACATTCCCAAATAGTTCTTTACACACTATTACAAGCATGATGAGCTTACCATACAAATTGTTACACTCTTTAGAGACAATAGTCGTAAGCATTTAAAGTTTAGGGCATTGCAAACTATAGTGTTGGAAATTTGGTTCAGTTACAATTGAGTATTGAAAATTAAAGACATAAACTTGTCCACGCTGATTTGAAACGGTAAGGAAAAAAAAATCCCAGTAATCATTGACCATAAATTTAATTTGCAGTAACATTCAGAAGAGGATTATAAAAATGATGAGTCATAACAATGAAGAGGAACTTTGAGACATCATTTTTTTAAGCCTGCAAAGGCCAAAAGCATTCATGGAAGAGGAAAGGCTCTAAAAGACATTTTTGTGCATAGCAACGCTGACGTGCAAACCAAGGAGGAAATCACCATTTCAGCAGCCCCAAACAACCCCACAACGTGAAAAAGTTAAACTAAGAATCATACTAGGAAGAAAAACACACACACATACACACAAAATTTGTCTACAGAAAAGTTGTGTTCCATTTTTTTTAAGGGGAAAATAGAAAAATACAAACATAATTGTTTGAAACAACACGTAAAGTTACGAAATTCAGAGGATCAAGGATCAACGTCAAAATCCATAAGGTAGCCTTTGGTGGAGAGACAGAGACGGAAAGACTGATACTGAGAGACAGAGACTAAGAGACAGGGATTGAAATAAATCTCAGTATTCTGTTTGGTGTAAAATGGGAGACAGTAATGAAACTCTAATTTAATTTGCACAAAGAGTAAAATTGAAATTAATTAATTAAAATGAAAGTATTTTAGGTATAAAATGTTATTAAAATTTCAGTCTTCATCTCTAAAAATTTCAGTCCCCTGTGTCCCTACTTTTTAGAGGTACTGAAATACTGAAATTTTAGAGACAGGGACAGAAATTTTAGTACCAGTCTCTGAACTAACAAACACGATACTAAGTCTCAGTCTCTCAGTCTCTGTCTCAGTACCTCAAAACAAACGCTACCTAGGGTACCCACAAACATTACCAAAAGAAAGGAACAAACTTTACCATAATCCAACCATGAAAAACATGAATGGTTTATATGATAGCAGAGTGAAAGAAATGAAACCTACAAGGTAAAAAACTTTTTAAGAAAATGGAAATATTTTTTTCCTTATTTTATTGTTTTTTTTATTTTTTATTTTTTATTATTTTCTTGATCGCAGAATTGGGAGCGTTGCTATCAAGATCCATTGGAATGGAATAGTCTCAACCCCACTCACTGCTACAGATGCAAACAAAACAGCCACGCAAACACACTTTCCCTCTCCCAGATACAAACACCGATGTTCCAATCTATTCCTACTAGGCTACTACCTTTTTTTTTTCTTTTAAATATTTATACCAAGAAGTTTGGATTTTCTATTTTATTTAAACAGTAAACTAACAATTAGGTTTAGGAAAATTCCGACTTCGAACAAATTAGTTTCTAAAAAAAAAAAATATATCAATTTAATTTTTTAGAATAACAAACGGTGGCCTGACATAACTATCTATGAAAGATAGTAATGTAAATAACAATTTTTGGAAAAAACTTCATTTATTTTGATAGGATTTGTGAGATATGGATTAATCTCTACATACAAGTATTTTTGCGCTTACAAGTTTTACAAGTCTGAAGGGAACGAAACTTCATAAACGCGCTGCTTATGTTACGGGCCTTAGACTTTTAAATCAATCCAAATCAATTAATGCATAAATATATAACTTCCATTTTTGAAAAGATTTCGTTTTCTTTTTGAGTTTCTTGCCAAATATGTTCGATCTCCTTCGTGTGTTCTCTCTTTGCCTTCGATCTCCTTCTGTTTTTTTTTCGATTTTCATGGTTTCTGAAATCAAGCTTTGAAATTGTTTTGAAGATAATGGAACTTCAGAAATACACCCAAACGATTATAGAAATACACCCAAAGGTTATTGAAATACACCCAAAGAATTACAGAAATACACCCGAACGATTACAGAAATAAACCAAACGATTACAGAAATACACCCAAAGGATTACAGAAATACACCCGAAGAATTTAAGAAATATACCCAAAAGATTTAAGAAATACACCCAATATCAGAGGGGAGACAATATATTTCTTCTTGAAATCTTTTAACGTTTTGCTGGTTAAGGATGAGGGAGACAATCTAGAAAAAAACCTAAAAGAACAGTAAAACAGTACCTTGAATAATGTTTCTTTGTTTTTTCTAGTGATTTTTTATGGAGATTTGTATCTTTTCTTCTTGATTTCTTCTACTCTTCGCAAAATCGTAGTTATTTTTGAATGTCGCTTGAATCTTGACGGTCTGCGTTTTGATTGAGGAAGAAGAGGAAGAGTGTGGCATAATGAACGTGTTGTAAGGCGCGTGCGTTAGACGCTCAATTTAAAGGAGTGGTGCGCGTGTAATACCCGGTCTAACCGAAATTAATTAAATAATGAGTTAAGTAGGAGCGAATATGGTTGGAAGATTTGGCAATTGGAATTTGATGATTTCAATATGATATTTGGATTCAGTGAATTTTTCTGAGTCGGAAGACATAGTTTTCTACGTAAAAGCACGCAGTGGAATTTTGACCGGCAGTACCGCTGAGACCTGTCTGGTACTGCAGCTGAGAAAATTGATTATGAGTAAATAGGATTAAGAAATGAGGAATTATAATTAGGGGAGGTAGAAATATTTGAAGTGCGATTTAGAGCGCTAATCTTAAAGGTTTTGGTCCAAAATTGGGCCAACGGATAAAAATAAGTGAACTGGGCCTAAGTGGGCCCAAGACCCAACATATATAAATATTAGTTATGAGCATTTCAGCTCATTTTGCCCTAAAGAAGGTGTGTGGGGCGCTGAATTGAGAAGAGAGAAGAGAAGAGAGAAAACCTAACTCTCTTTGATCTTCAAACCACCATAACTTGAGCTACGGAGCTCCGATTGACGAGCCGTTTGCGGCCACGCGTCGCTCTTCTCATCCTCTACAATTCTATCTAAGTTTTGTGGTGAGTATTCCATTCATCTCTGCCCAGTTTTCGAAATTCCCCACTGTTACACGTTTTTGGGAAGTTAGTGTTGAAATCTTGTGATTTTGGGTATTTAGGGATACTCCAACATGGATTCTAAGTGGGTTCTATCCCTACTTCATATGGGCTGAGGTAAGAAGTGCTCAAACCCTTGTGATTTATCATCTTTATGAGCCCTAGGTTGATGTATGTATGTGATATTGGTTATGTTAGTGTATTTGGTGATTTTGATGCACAATTGGGAGGTTGGTATTGCTTGTGGAGCTTTGGTGAGGCTTGGAGCTAAGGATTGGTGGAGACTTCCATAGAAGAGGCTCAATTGATTTGGCTACAAGAGGTACGGTTTAAGTTTCATTTAAGTACTGTGTGGTGTGATGAGAATTCCTAGGCTAGATGCCCCTAGGATTAAGTTTGGATTGTGTAAATGGTTGGTGCTAATATGCATAGTTGGTATGTAATGTGAAATTAATGATTGGATTGAGAATTGTGTGGCCTTGTATGTTTGGTGTATTGAAAATTTGATGTATTGGGTAATGAGTATTAATTTGTGGTTTATGCATTTAAATTGTGAAATTGGGCCGGAGGCCGTAAATTTTGGGCCGGAGGCCGGAAAGAGGTAAGGGAGGTAAGTTGATGTGTGCATTGTATGATGACACAAGTGATTGGATGAATTTCATATAATGAATATGCGAATGATTGGGTTGATTGTTGAATAATAAGGTTTGAGGAGTGAAGGGTGAAATTAAGTAGATGAAGTATGTTTGGTTTTGGGTTGAGAAATATTATGTGGTCATATATGTGATTATGATTATTGATGTCTTGATGGTATGACGATGCATGAGAGGTATATATATTGTGATATATGCTTGAGGAATGATTAAGGTTGATTTGTGGGTGAAACCACGTGATAGTGATTATGATATTGATTATGTATAATGATGGTTGATTGGAAATAGTATTGTTGGAAATTGAGATGAGGAAGGATGTATGACATGTTGATATGTTTGTAATTTAGCCATTTGCTTGAAATAGGTAAAGATGGTTATATGATGGTCTTGTGATTCGTGGTAAAGTGTTAATGTATGAGTTGAGGAGGCTTGATGTTGATTTTGGTATATTTTGATTGGTTTCAAAAAGGGTTGAAATTGGCATGTTTTGGTTGATTTTGAAAAGAGTTGAAAATGGCTTGTTTTGAAAATGGCACTTTGTGGTTTTATATGAAAATATGGTTTTTGGGCATACTTTGACGGGACATAACTTGGACTACGGATCTCTGTTTTGTGCCAAATCTGTTTAGAAATGTAATTGGATCGGGGATGTCCATGCCGTTCGAAGAACGGGTGAAAAACGATTTAAAATGAGAAAGTTATGTCCGTCGGAAGATTGGGGGTTGAATCTGTGAATTCTGCAGCTTTTAACTTAGAAAATTTTTAGCAGAATGACCCTCCACGCGTAGGCGCACTTGGCGCGTACGCGTCGTTCTTCAAGAAGGCACCATCCACGCGTGCGCGTGGCGTGCGCGTGCGCGTGGCGTGCGCGTGCGCGTGGTGTGCGCGTGCGCGTCGATGCGCTGCACCCATTGCCCAGCCATTTTCCCGAGAGTTGTGCCAGAGTTGTGCCAGTCTTGTGCTTGGGGCGCAAGTGTACCCACGCGTACGCGTGGTTGACGCGTACGCGTCATTGTCTATTTTTCAATCCGCGCGTCCGCGTGAATGGCGCGTATGCGCCGATGAGTTTTGTGGCCATCCACGCGTGCGCGTGGAGTACGCGTACGCGTGGCCCTGTTTTCATGCCAAAGTTGATACTTGAGTTTTAAAAGCCAAATCTCATACTTTTAAGCCTCCGATTTTACCCCTTATGTATTAAATCATTATGATATGCTTAGTAATGAGAAAGGAACTAGGGGATGTGGTAACTTGCGAGTGAAGCAAGGGGAAAAGTTATGATCAATGGCGATCAACGATGATTATATGAGATATGGAGGATGACGGTAGGAGTACCGTGTATGCCATGAGCCGAAGGGCTATATTTATTGATAAATGGCTGGTTCCTGATTGGACCATGAGCCGGATGGCTGAGTTATTGCCGGGTCACGGCAAAGCCATTATTGATTATGGCTGAGAATAATTGCATATATGATTAATGAATGAATGTGTTAAATGGATAATAATGGAAGATGTTGAAATGTGATGTGTAACCCCGGGTAGTAGGCAGTGGCGTTGTCCACTTGCTCCGGGTGTGAGACGGAAAAGGATGTTTATGATAAATGGGTTTAATTATGGAGTTTTGAATGAATGTATTTGTGATACCTGGGTAGTAGTAAGGGTTGTGGTTCGTCCCACTTGCTCCAGGTTAATGTTTGAGATTTGATAACAATGAGGATTGATAATATGAATTGAGATTGAATGAATATATGTTTGAGATACCTGGGCAGTAGCAAGGGTTGTGGTTCGTCCCGCTTGCTCCAGGTTAATGTTTAAGATACCTGGGCAGTAGCAAGGGTTGTGGCTCGTCCCACTTGCTCCGGGTTAATGCTTAAGATACCTGGGCAGTAGCAAGGGTTGTGGTTCGTCCCACTTGCTCCAGGTCAGAGATTGTGACGCCTGGGTAGTAGCCGCAGTAGTGGTTGTTCCACTGGCTCCAGGTTGAGCTGTTAAACACCCGCCTGGGTAGTAGCCGCAGTAGTGGTTGTTCCACTGGCTCTGGGCTGAGCGGGTAGTAGCAAGGGGGTTGTAGCTCAAACCTACTTGCTTCGCAAGGGGTGTTTCTGTCCATGGTTAGCTACCAGGACGTGTCGGGTTGGCTATATAACCGACAGATGATATCATCAGCCATAGGGAAGGCATACATCATTTGCATATGTTTGAATTGTTTGGGTTTGCCTATTTGTTTTGGATTTCTATATCATATATGCTATGTTACCTGATTACATGCTACTTGTTCTACTTGTACCTTATTTGTGTATTACTTGTCTGTATTGCTTGTGTTTGTACAACTGAGAGATCCCTCATGATGGTGTTGGTGGCTGTTGGGGGCTGTTCTTGATGAGATGAATTGATAATGCGATTGCATAATGATGATGATTTTTGAATGAGATCATTTGAGCCCCCTGGGTAGACGTAGTGATGTGATTTCACTAGCTCCAGGCGAGGGTATGATGTATTGGTATAGAGTTGCTGAGGCAGAACAACTGGTAATGGTTTTGCTTATGATTCTGAGTCTGATTCGTGAAAGAATCAGCGGATTGGGAAACATGCGTAACATGAACTAGATTTAGTATCCCCTTACGACAGATGCCTATTTATGGATTAGTGAGAATCTAGGCTGGATACTTGGTGAAAAGGAGTTTAGGATGCTTAGTGAGTTTTTATTGCAGTGCATTGTATTTATTTGGCACTTTTACCGTACTGGGAACCCATGGGCCCGGGGTTCTCATTCCGTATATATCTCTTGTTTTTCAGATACAGGTTCAGGTGCTCAGAAGTGAGCTGCGGTTCGTCTGAGAGACGGCGAAGATATTTATTTGCTCTACTTGTATTTTGCTTAGAATCTCTCCACCTTTGTTTTGAAAAGATTATATTATGTGTTGAACTCTTTTGGAATTTGCCTATAGAGGCTCTTATGTTTCCTTTGGGAGAGATTAGGATGTATTGTTGTCAACTACTTAAATACTGTACCCTAGCCGGCCTAAACTTCGCGGGTCGCGACTAGTGGCTATTTACTTATGTTATATATATCTATCTGTTATCTATCTCTTAATCTCCTTTATGTCTTGTCCGTATATCACTTTCGGCTTCACGTTTTATCTTTTCGTTGTCGAAACGTGAGTGATACGTCTTCGCGATTTTATTTCTACTCTTTTCAGGCTTCTCGATTAATACTCCTTTCGAAAATTACCTATACTTATATATTAAAAATCCACCTGAGAGTCGTATCACCGTAATATCATTGACTTATGACTCGAGCATAAGGATTTGAATATTAGGGTGTTACAGCGCGTGTTTTTTTCTTGGACTTGGGCCAACTTGTATAGCTTGTAAGCCAAAAATACTTGTATGTGTAGTAGACCTCTTGTGATATATATAGAGTTGTTGATAAATGATATATAAAAATTCTAAAGATAATAAATGCTTAAATGTCCAAAACTACATCTAACGAGACATGCACCACTGTAAATAATGAAATACATGGACAATTCGGTTTTGTTTCGCACTATTTATTGATAGAATAACATACATGTCCACCATTTGCTATTTTGGAGGACCTAGTTGGTACTTTTTTTTTTTAAGAACAAATTAGTCTAAGGTCAACATCTTCGAGGATCTAATTGTCATTTTCCTCTTATTTAAATTAAATAAATATAAAATTTACTAAAATATATAAAGTACAGTGTAATTACATAAATACACAACCAGTCACATCTCGATTACTGAGGGGTTCCAAAAATTGAACACATATGGATACAAAGACCCCAATATGTGTCTGATGAGGGAAAATTGTCTATCGGTAAAGAATTTCACAAATGAAATCTCGTTGCAAGTATAGTTCTAAACCAACAAACAATTCCTCAATAAAAAATTTGTTTGTCACAAGTATAAACCCCAATAAAAATAAACCGAAGTATTTAAACGTCGGGTCGTCTCTCAAGGAATTACAGGAAAGTGTGCTCAGTTATTGGTTATGGGTTGTATATTTTGGGGTTTTGAATAAGGGACAAGAAAAGTAAATAAAACTCAAATGATAAAAAGCTCTTGGCAATGTATGAGAACTGGAAGTCCTATCATTGTTATCCTTATCAATTGTGATAAGAATTGTTCATTGCTCCACTTAGTTAACCTCTAACTATGAAGGAAAGTCAAGTGGATATCAACTTGAGACCACAAGTCCTAGTCAAATCATGGTGAAAGACTAGCTTTAGTGGCATTCAAATTGACTAGCAACTTCCAATTATCAATCAACAAGAGAGTTTGATAACTCAAGCGTCACCAATTACTCAACCCAAACCAAGAGGAGAAAAATATAAGCTATAGCTAAAAGAAACATTTCATCAAACACTTAGAAGGAAATAAAGGTAAACATAATAAATTGCAAGAATTAAAGGGAACTATAACTACAAAAGCAAGAAATTAACAATAAGAAACTAGAGCAAATATAAGAAGACATGGAAATCATAAATTGCATTGAAAAGAAATGGAGATCTATATAAGAGTTCATAAACTAAAATTAACAATATAAAGGAGCTACAAGAGAAGTAAAATACTAGAACAAATAAAGATAAAAGAAAAATTAAAGCAAAATAAGAAGTAGATCTAGATCTAAAAGGAAAATAAAACTAAGAACCCTAATCAAGAAAGAGGAGAGAGCCTCTCTCTCTAGAATTCTACATCTCTGTCTAAAACTAAGTATATGTATGTTCTCCCTTACTCCTCTTGAATTCTGCATGTAATAGGCTCAGAAATGAGTTGGATTTGGACCTGGGAAGCTCAGAAATCGCCCCCAGCATTTTCACTTTAATGAGGTCACGTGCGAGCACCGACGTGTACGCATGGGTCACGCGTACGCATTGCTTGACATTTTCCATCCACGCGTACGCGTCATGTCACATGTACGCGTCGCCATGCGACTTCATCTTCCACGCGTGCGCGTATGTTACGCGTGCGCATCGATGTATGCACTCAAAATCCTTAATTTTCCATGAGTTCTCCACTTTGCATGCTTTTCTCTTCACTCCTTTGATCCATTCCTAGCCTTTTCAACCTGAATTCACTAACAAATACATCAAGACATCTAGTTAAATCAAAGGTGAATTAAAATTAGCAATTAATGGCCTAAAAAGCATGTTTTCACTTTCAAGCACAAATTAGGAGAAAATCATAAAACCATGCTATTTCATTGAATAAATGTGGGAAAAGATGATAAAATCCCTCAAATTAAGCACAAGATAAGCCTTAAAAATGGGGTTTATCAACCTTCCCACACTTAAACCAAGCATGTCCTCATGCTAGAATCAAGAAAGAAACAAAGGGTATCAACATTTATTCAATGTAACTAATTAAATGCAACCTATCTACATGCAATCTATCTAAATGAATGCAACTACTTGGTCAAAATAAATCAATTTCCAAGAAAATATATATAAGCATAAGGGCT